>NC_080100.1:12558863-12861893 GCF_950005125.1 Chionomys nivalis | reverse complement strand
CTGAGGCTGGTATTTCTGGTGAAAACAGCAATGTTCTTAACCATCCTTTCTGACATCACCATTAACATCTTTCCTATTTGGTCACTCTTGTAAAATCTCCTTTATCATAAAAGGAAGAAAAGAGGTAAAACATTGCTATTTAAAAATTAATTTTCTAATATATCAGCTCATGAGGAAAATTCATTTTATGAACACTAAATGTTAAGTGTGTAATTAAAGAAAATTGTGATAGTTTCCCTCAGCTAGGGCTTAAGCTATTAATTACTTATTGCTGGGAGTTACAGGTAAAATTTTTATGATGTAGAGTGTGGATTGTTTTTAGAGATTTGTTATCAATCCATTCAATATCTAGGTAATACTTTAACCCAGATCTCCACATGTTTCTTGAGGTGATTTTGTTATAAGCCAAAACATATTATTGCAGGTAAATATTTTGTAAAAGGAATAGCAGATGATTTATTCCACCATAAGGCAATACATACTAAAAATGGCCAAAGTCAAGAGGTAACATTGGCAAAAGGATATATAACAATAATAATAATAATAATAATAATAATAATAATGTATGAGAACTACTAACTCACAGTATTATAAATCTACATGTACATATATAGATATATAGCACTTCCATATAATAATACAATAAAATATATATATTAAGAACAAATACATATTCCTAAAATTTCTAGCTGTATTAATAGAAAAACATAGTTAATAAAAGAGATGCGATTCTTTTCTAGTTGCAACACTCTGTGTGTTAGGGTTATGTAGCTAGTTCCTATAAATTAAAAGATTCCCCCCAAGTGGAGGCTTGCAAAATTGGGAAAGGAAACGAAATGCTCCAAGATCAGAGAACTTAAGGTTTTCAAAAGAGTCATGAATGTAAGGAGGTTGCAACACCCTGGACGCTCTTTCCAAGTTTATGTAATAAGTAAGCAGTTGTGGAAGGAGACCAGACTGTGCATATGGAACATCTAGAGACGAGGCTGCCGTGAGGGAACATCCACTTTCTGTTGATGCATTTATCTTTGATCACCCAAAGCCCTGTGTGTAACAATTCTGTCATAGGGTCAACAAACTGAAGTGGAATCATTTTGCGATCTGTGGTGAGTAAATGTTAGTTTACATCTTCCAATAAAAATCTTCACAAGAATTATATATAGAATTACATCTTGTATAGCAGAGCACTAGCCAACTTCTTACATGCAGTTTCTAATTTAGAGATGAAACATGCTGGATTATCATTATTTAAGTATCTGACAAGCAATGATGTTTCTCTTTGGGCATCACATATAACACTGTATGCCATGGATCCAAATATAATATTAAAATATAAAACCATACGCCCCATTACTATAAGTCTGAAGAACTTTAATTTCAAAATAATAGTCTTAACTCAAATTGATACAGGCTATACAAGATATGATTTTTCTCATAAGGAAAATTGCAAGAAGTAAAAATACCTAGAAATTAATATCTAAAATATAGGAACATTCTGGAAGAATGTGCATAAGTGTTCATGGTTAATCCACAAATGGGAAGAATTTGCAGACTGGTTTGGTTCCTGCACCCTTTCTTGTTACAGAGTGACAGATACAATAATGAAGAACTACAACATAAGTGGAGAAAAAGTATATTTTTCTAGTTTCTTATATTTTAGTGTATTAACTGTTATTCTGCAGAGAATTAAGGCCCACATCACATATATTTGTAAGTAATTAGAAATAACTTGCATTAAATTTTGACAGTGATATACCTGCTGTTTTCTATCACTTCTTCCTATTCTTAAAAATACATCTTTAGTTTGCAATGAACTTGTATCACATTGGTGTGTTTGTCCCTTTTTATTTTGTGTTAATAAAATATGTAATGAAAGCAACTCAAGGCAAGGTGTTTACTTTTGTTCAGCAGGATGGTTCGACATGGCAGGAGCCTGACAACAGCGTAGACTGAAGCAGATGCTTACACAGCCACAATCGGAACCAGGAGAATGGTGAGTCAATGCAACCACTAGATTCTGTGTCCACACTTACACTTCCTAAGATGCCAGGGAGGGAGTGATCTACACAGCTTAATACACTGAGCTAAAATGATATCTCACAAGAATGCCCATTTCCAGGTGATTGTAGATTCTGACAAGTTGAAACAAAATATTAAACACCATATCAGCAAACTCAGTATATACTATTTTCTTTTTACATTGACCGGAATTTGAGGCCTTATTAAAATCTTTTGTTTATTTTTATCAGAGTTTAGGTTTATGGATTGAGATAAACTATGGCTACATACGTCTGGTGGTCTAAAGATTATATACGCATATATTTATATAAAAATTATACGTGCACACTTATCTGAAGAATGCAGTGCCCACTATGCGGTTAATGGTATCTCTGAATAAAAAGTGAAAGTGGTGATTTTTTCTCTCACAATCTCCATTTTCCCAGAATGAGAAATTAAATGACACCCACCAGTCATTAAACACTCTAGGTAGGATTTGCTGTTTTATACCTCATCCATGGCTTCCTCCTTGCTTTTGTCATCAAAGTGCAACTGAATGTCTATTGGCATGGCTGAGTGAGTGTGAAAGTCAGATTATCATGTGATTACTTTTATACGAGGGCTCTAGAGTGTCTTTCCATTTGAATATGAATCTCAAATTTAAAATCCTAAGATAAATAAATCTTTTACTTATTCATTATCAGGGATTAGGCAAGTGGGTTTAGATAATCTACCACTGACTCTGTTGGCCCAAGGAAATTAATGACTTCCTAAATTAAGTCAGAGCAGTGGGGGATATATTAGATCAGTGATTCCATGCATGGGGAATGCTTTGACAGCCCTTTGAAATTCAATATCCATTGATATAACATACCAATTAGAATGTAATGTCTGGGGGCATGTCCTAGACCTTATTTCCTAACACATTTCCCAGTTTATTCAAAATTTCCCGAGACATAGCTTAAACCTTAGGAGAAATATTTTATCTTGCTTTAAACCGCTGAATTAATACTGGGAAGAATATTCCTTAATAGAGTACTTTCTTTTGCTTTATATGTTTTGGAAATATTTTTTATATCATTTTAGGTTTCTTTGTTATTGTTTTAATTTTAAATAGGGACTAGCATAGAAAGATTTCCTGTTCCACCCTTCGGTTCACTAATGAATCTGAGCATAAATGCTGTGTCCAACTCAGACTTTTTTTTGTCTGTGTCAGTTAAGCAGAGATAAAATATACATCAGTTAGGAAGAGAAAAAAATGCTCAAAATGCTGAACTTGCGTTTGCTATAATGAGAACCAATTCTTTCCTGTCTGTTTTACAGACATAAAAGGTATCTGATGCTCAGGCAAGTTTCAAATTACAGGAAAAGACAGGTCTCACTTGTAAGACTTAATCACTTGTGGCAGTGTCATTTCTAGGTCATAAACGTGCTTTGTCAGTTGATATTTTTTTTCTACAAGCCTTGAAACAGTCATTTAAGAATGCTTGCATCTCTCCACCTATCTCAGGCAGCTATTATAATAATGTAAATAAAAATATATTTCTATGTACTCTCAAGCATAATTAAATTTTTTTTTTTTTTTTTTTCTTCTTGCTAAGCAGTTTATTCAGGACCTTGTTAACAATTGTAAAATCTCTCTCTCTCTCCCTCTCTCCCCCAGCCCTTAAGTAGGCCTGGGCTGCCAACCCCAGATTGCCAGGTGGGCACTGCCCATAGGTCCACGCATATGCAAGCAGCTGACAATCATTGCGTGATAATAGCATAAGTCAGGCCTAGTTGATATTAGGAGTTGATTATTATAGAGAGCACTCACTTTCGGGATCGCGGAGGGCAGGAGCCAGCACCATCAGGTGCAGCTCCACGCAGCTCTCTACATCGCCATCAGGTGTGACTCCATGTGGCTCTCTATAACACAGCATAGCAGAACATAGATTAATAAAAGTCAATTATTATAAGAGTTAGCTGGGGACAAGCCTAAGCTAAAGGCCAAGCTTTCATAATTAACAAGAAATCTCCATGTTGTTATTTGTGAGCTTGTTGCCCCAAAAGAAAGTCAAACAACACTCAACATGGTTTAATAGTCCATAGTTCAAGTCTCTGATACACATGGCAATTTATAATCACCTATAATATCAAAATGTAAAAGCAGATCACATACTTTCAACATACAATGGCACAGGATAAACATTACCATTCCAAGTGAAAGGAAAGAGCATAGTGAGGAAATACTGGATCAAAGCAAGACCAAAGACTAGCTGGATAAACTTTGAAATCTGCATTTCCTTGTCTGATGTCAAAATGCTCCTCAGATTTCCAACTCTTTTTAGCTTTGTTGACTGCAAAATATTTCTTTCTCATGGGCTGGTTCCTCTCCCTTTTAGCAACTTTCCTTGGCAGTTGTCTCATAATGCTGGCATCTCCAACATTTTAGGGTCTCCAAATCAATCTAGGCTTCACCTTCACAGCTTCATGCAAAGGCCTCCTTGGGCGTCCAAACCCCTGCCAGACACCTGGCCACAGCACCTTTTCTTAGTCATGAAGGGAGATTCCATAAAGTCTTTTTTCTATTCTTTTTTTTTTTTTTTTTTTTTTTTTTTTTTTCTTTTATTTATTTTTTATTCTTTTTTAATTAAAATTTCCACCTGCTCCCCGTCTCCCACCTCCCTCCCCTCCTCCCAAACACTGCCCCCTCCCCCCACTCCCCTCCCCCCATCCCCACTCCTCTTCTCCTCCCCCCACACCATTCCCCCTCCCTCTCGACACTGAAGAGCAGTCCAAATTCTCTGCCCTGCGGGAAGACGAAGGTCTTCTATCTACGTCCAGGAAGGTGAGCTTCCAAACAGGCTAAGCTCCCACAAAGCCAGTTCATGTATTAGGATTGAAACCTAGTGCCATTGTCCTTGGCTTCTCATCAGTCCTCATTGACCGCCATGCTCAGAGAGTCCGGAATCAACCCATGCTTATTCAGTCCCAGACCAGCTGGCCTTGGTGGGCTCCCAATAAATCAGTTCCACTGTCACAGTGGGTGGGTGCATCCCTCGTGGTCCTGATTTTTTGCTCTTGTTCTCCCTCCTTCTGCTCCTCATTTGGACCTTAAGAGCTCAGACCGTTGCTCCAAATTAAATTTGCCTGAGGTATGTCCCTCCTCTCTCTCTCTCTCTCTCTCTCCTTCCCTCCCTTCTCTATCATTATAAATTCTTCCAGGGGTCTTGTTTCAATATTTCCAATAAAGCTCCCTTCTTAATCTAAATTCACATGCCCCAAAATGCACACAAACTTACACAAGTTCCTTCATGAAACAGAGACCTTAATATATGATGTAATTAACATATGCATATATATGATATATATACACACACACACACATATATATACATATATATATATATATATATATATATATATATATATTTGAGACTGTTGTAGAGGTGTGTAGAACTGGTATAAGGTAAAATGATATCCTCAACTTTTATAAAAATCTACTACACTTAATTTTCAGATGTTTGATTATCTACCTACAAATTTAGTATTTACAGATTTCTACAAATTCAGCAGAAGCAACATAAATTAAGATTAAAATAACTGCTCAAATGCATATTTTCTTGTTATCTCATTTCACTTATACTTGAGCAGATACTATAAACATACAATAAATAGATATAATCAATTGAAAATGAAGGTTCCCTTATATTAATAAAGTCAATATCGTGTATACAGTTTACGCATGGTAGTGTCATTCAAGGTTCTGGCTCAAAAGGTTCTCAAGAGTACCAACTGCTCTGTAACCAGGTCAGTTCTGAAAGGGAAAAGGTCCAAGCTGCTACTGCAATGCTGTACTTGATATAGTGTCATTGACTCTGGACGGAGGAACAGAGCAGAATAACCATTTTCTCAACAGGCAATTTAAGGAAATGGCAGAGACTGCTTGTCAGGTCACTGGAGAAGAAAAGGCTAATTTAAAGTGGGATCTACAAAAGAAACATGGAAAATGAAAAAGGATTCAATTAAAAAATGTGTCTGTCATATATACAAAAATCAGTTTCTGATGGGAAATCTGAGAACTATGAAAACACAAAACCCTGGTTAGATTTTTGAAAAATTTTCTACAAGGTATAACATGATGATTTGAAGAAAATATTGATACATGTATTGACACGCAGTAGAAAAAATATGAGTAATCAGAAAATATATACAGACGGCTTATTTTTGATTATGAATCATGAAGTTTTAAAATGCACCTTTTCTCTAAATGTAGCATTATTAATTATTTTCTCAAATTGTTTATTTAAAATGTTAATCTGTAAAATGAATTTAATTTTTGGTTCATGTCTACATAATGCCCATTAACACAACTGACACTGAAACGATACCAAATATTTGCTACTGAAGGATGATATCAGATGAGGAGATTTGACGTTTGAGATGATTTACCTGTAACACATAGCAATCATGGAACAAATTCATTAAATTAATTTTTGATGAGAATGCAGCTACCTTTCAAAGGAGCAAGCACTATCCAATAAAATATATAATTAGATTAGGGAAAAGTGTTTTAAATTAAGCCACCAATGAGATACAGTGGAATAATATATCTTGTTTATGATAGATAAATCTGTTTCAAAATAATTTATAATTCGGGCTCATCTACTAAAAATAGAAGATGCACAAACCATTATATTTACATCCATATTTTATTGAGTTATTTAAACACTAATTTTCTGTAAAACATTCAAAGAGAATTAATGAGAAGTTTCAATTTTGTTACCTTGATGAGTAAATGAGTGTTCTTTATTTATATATGAAATAGTTTAAATTGATATATTCATATAAAATTAAAAATCTCGTTATATGTGCAAAGCATCTTACTTTGTAAGTGTCCACTTTCACCAAAATGCCACAAACAATAGAGTTTTTTATTTAGAGTAAAATAGAAAAAGGATGTTTTTAAATTTTAGTATCTTTATATCACAAATTTAATTAGGGGAACCTGTGGATGTTACTACATCTAATTAACAATGAAAATTTAACTTACTTTAGATAAGAATGTTCAGATATTTGGTGCCTTGAATTTTGAATTCAGATATGGAATGAATCATACTGGGTAACAGTTAGAACCCTCCGTGATCTTAACTGGCCTTGAATTATCTTTCACAGATGGTCAGGTTGTTAAGCAGATGGAAATTTCCTTGACCTTTAAAGATCTTTGTTTTCCTCTTCATAATTACCTGTGGCTTAAAATGGATCAAGTTCTGCACTTCATATAATTGACTTTTATATTTCTAACCTATGTCTACCTTAAACATTTCTTGCATGATGAAGATACATTTTTAAAATATTTTTATGAAATGAACTTTGTATTGGACAAGGAATTTTGTCTTAGTTTAGTGTCTGAACTAAAGATGTCCATTTCTTAGAACAATATATGGATGGACAAGACACTTTTATTCTTACCAAGATGAACTTTGTATTTTCCTATAACCGGGTGTGAAGTGAGGCTAAAGATACTATTAAAAAATAAAGTGATTATCTGCTATAAAGAAACAGATTTTTGAATAAATGGCCTCTGATTTGATTTGGCTGTTGAAAATAAGCATTGTGCCCCCAATCTTAGTGCTTCATGAGATCCTGTGGAATACGTTGAAACTGGTAGGCATGTTGTGTTTATAGACTAGCCATTGTACGATGTTCGCTGACTAATTTCTTTCAAGTATAAAGAAACATATATCAAAACATCTTGTTAATGGGATAGTTTTCATTAACAATGTCAGAGACTTTCCCTTATATTTTAGAGTGGGTTACTCTCTTTAGACTGACATTATGAAATAACATAATTTGTGTACTTATACATAATGGAAATCTAATTTTCACAGTTTAGGAATCTGGGAAGCCCATGACTAAAGCTCTAGCAGACTGATGAAAACTCACTTCCTGGTTCTTTAGAGTATTTCTTTCTCTGTTATCAAGGACAAGGAAAGAACCGATTCTTCATCCAGTTACAAGAATACTATGTATATAATGAGTGGTCCACCATCACGATGTGGTCACTAGATACTCTACACTTCACTCTTGAGTATAAATTTCACATATAAAAGCCCTACAAAGACAATATTTGTAACAGACAAGAATTGATAAAAAGAGGGATTATGAGAATATTTTTTATCTTTCTGAAAATAAACTTATAAGACAGCAAACGCCTCATGACCTAAGCACAAATATTTCAAAGCCGCCTAGCCCCAAATTTATTTTAAATTAACCCTATCCCTCACAAGGCCCATGACAGCTATCTCTGACCTGAAATCCACATTTCCTTTTTGCCATCCCAATAGTAATTTATCTGCAGGATGGCCAAAGTCATTTATTTAATTCTTCATTTCTTGCAAAAAATTTCCTAACTCCTGCTTTATATTAAAATGCATGGGAAGTCCCTTTTAGTTTGTCTACACAATGACCCTTCATTAGCTCCTTTATTAACAACTCTGATTTCAAGCTTCTCTCATCTGTGATTGCCATTCATCCCTGTCATCTTCCCTTGTGTGTTTGACAACAGCAGATCATGCCTCTACATCACGGTCACTGTCATGTTCCTATCATGAAGTGCTCTGCTTCCAAAGTTGTAACTGCCTACTTTCCATCACATATTGATTTAACTCTTTCTCCAGCTCATATCCTGTTTTATTTATTCTTCTGATTCTCCCATTGTGGGATTAATATTTTTTGGATCTTTGTTTTATTTGGGTATTGTATATTTTTAACCAGAGAATCCTTCCTTAGATACTAGAGATTTTATCCCTCAGAATATTATTTCATTTCTTCATAATCCTATTTAATATTATACAGAAATTATATACTTGAAAATATTTAATTTTATAAATGAAAATAATTCAATATTTCTTAGTTTACAAATCATAACTCATTTTCATTCGCAGCAACATTGACGTGTAAGCAAAATAAATCCTGTCCTTCCCAACTAGCCTTTTGGTTGGGTTGCTTCATCACAGTAATACAAACTTTAACTAAAACAAATTGGTACCAGCATAGTGAAGTATTCCTGTGACAGACTTGACCATGTTTTGGGGAGGACTGTATAGATCTTTGGAACCTTGGGCTATAAGAGCCATTGAGTGTTGGGAGACCTCAGAGCAATGTTTTGTAGAAACTTGGAAGAAAAGAAGATCAAGAGAAGTGAAGAAGATGAAGGCCCAGTTTATGAAGTTTCAGAGGGAACTGTAAAGTCACTATCAGGTCTACTTGTTATTTCGAATTAAGATCCTGAGGTTCTTGTTAGCTGGGGCTGAAGAATCAGCTATGATTAACAAGATAACAGAACTACTGAAGTGAAACCTATATGTTATCAGGATAGCTGATGTTAGTCAGCTAGAGCTAAGAAATTAACTGTAATTAACAAGAGACTTGCTGTTGGTTGTTTATGCTCTTTTGGGGGGTTCGCTATCCAGCTACCAAATGAATCATGGAGACTTAAAAACACCCAGCCTTAGCTTGGCTTGTTGCTTGTCAGCTTTTTTTTTTCTTAACTTTAAATTATTCCATATAAATTTTGCCTCTGGGCTTTTTCCTTTTCTTCTTTTATCTTACTTTCCCTCTTCATGACTGGTTGGGTGGTTGAATGGCTGCCCCTGATAGCCTCCTCTCCTTGTGCTATCTTACTCCTTCCCTGATAATTTTCTCCAAGATTTCTCCTCATATTTATCCTTTCTGCCTGCCAGCCCACCTATTCCTAGCTCCAGCCTCACTTTTGGTCGTTCAACTCTTTATTAGACCATCAATTGTTTTAGACAGGCACAGTAACACAGTTTACAGAGTTAAAATAACATCAGACAAAGTAACACACCTTACAATTATATTCCCCAACAGAGACCAGTAACACTGAGGTGAAATCTTCTGGGAAGTGTTTCCTGAGAGCACAGAGAAACTGTGTTCCAGAGGTGGCCAAGGTTGTATTTGCAGTTGTGCTTTGTAAAGTACAAACAACACTCAGGTGGTACTGATTTTGACGACATGAAGTTGAGACCTGGCAACGTGAGGAGAGCCCGCGAGAGGCTACTGCTGAAAGTGAGCCCAGTAACAGCAGAATACTCCCAAGTTTTTCAGATGCCAGTATCACAGGATGACCACCAAGATCAGCAGTGTAGTGGACACAGCTGGAGCCTAGAAGACTATGTGTACTGCAAAGAATAGAAATGACCCAAGCCTTTTGGAGGAGTTCAGAAGGTCATGAGTGAATCCTAGATACTGGGCAGTTGAAATTTTGTTCTGGTTTGCTTTTATTTGATTGTGACAGTGACCTGATTTCCCCCCTTTGAAGTAATAAAATATTTTACTAGAGCCCACAGTTGAGAGACTTTGAATTTTAAAAGACTTTATATTTTTAATGAGAATGCCTATTTTAAAGAAACTAAAATATTAATGTATTTGAATTTAATTTGTAAAGACTGTGGGACTTTTAAAGTTACTTAAGATCAGAGTGATGAACAAGAAAGGAAGAGTCATAAATGAATAGTGATGTGTTTATGTGTCAAGTTGACAAGGGGTCGGTTTTACTACCAGTTTTGTGAGTCAACTGACACAGCTAGAATCATTAGAGGAGAAGACTCAGCTGAGGAAATGCCTCAGTGAGATCAAGCTGAAAGACATTTTCTCAATTAGTGATCAGTGGGATAGGGTCCAGTCCACAGTGGGTGGTAACATCCCAGATCTTGGGTTCTATAAGAAGATGAGCTGAATAAGCCAGGGAAAGTAAGTCAGTAAGCAGCACCCCTCCAGGGCCTCTGCACCAGCTCCTTCCTCCAGGATCCTTCCCTGTTTGAATTCCTGTCCTGATTTCCTTCAGTGATGAACAGCAATGCTGAAGTATGAGTGGAAAAAAAAACCCCTCCCTCCCCAACCTGATTTTTAGTCATGGTGTTTCATCACAACAATATGAACATTAACTAAGACAAGGGTGATGCTCAATCTCATTTCTAGTTGTTCATTTTTATTATACTTTTGAGAGGTACCCTATGTATTCCAGTCTGTCCTTCAATTAGGGGATTATGCAATCTCCTGCCTCAGGTCCACAAGCAACTAGGACTATAAAAATGCATCACAGAGTCTAATCCTACCTCTTGATGTCTCATATTGATGATTAAATTATAATGCTTGGGAAATAACAAAGCATACCCAAGCTATTTCCCAATGGAGGCATGATTTGAAAGTGTTCAACAGTCTTAAACATGATGTTTCTGGTTTGTTTCTCCTTCCTGAGACAAATGAATGCTGGGATACTGGGGATGCAATATGATAGCACAAAGTGAGATTTTATAAACCAGTAAATGGAGAATATACATATAATTAATCGGGCTCACACACCTTTGATATATGAACTGCTTACATCCCTCTGCTATAAGTACTGGCACATACAGACACTCTAATAAGCAGATCAGTGAATCTACTTTGTGAAAGGCATCTGAAGAATGATGGCAAAAATATAAGGCACTTCAGTGACATTGCCTGCTTATGCACCTAGCAGGTAAAGATTAGACAGCCTAAAATTCAATGAAGTCTAAAATGATTTTTCAATTAGCAAAGTAAATTAAAACATGGTGCCATGCTTTGCACAGTCAAAGCCCAATCTCAAAAAGGGGGCGGATAAATAGAATTCAGACACAGAACACCCTTCTGCTGTTAAGACTTAAGGTAAACTGTTGTTATCTCTTCCTGCATACAACAACTACAGACAGTTCAACTTTTGTCATAGGAGACAAATAGAATTGGTGTAGAACTCTGGTGAATACATTGCTTTTGGAGTCTAGCTGTTTTTGCTTTGGTAAACAGAAGGGAAAATCCTTGAGACACTGTGTATGGAGGTTTGAATAGAAATGGCCCCCAAAGGCAACTCATATGTTTGAGTGTTTGGCCACTAGGTTGCCACACTGCTTTATGGAAATTAGGAAACGTAGCCTTGTTGGAGTAGGTACAGGCTTGTGGGAGGAAGTGTGTCAATGCAGGTGAGCTTTAAGGTTTCAAATGCTTAAGCCAGGACCGGTTTCTCTCTCTCTCTCTCTCTCTCTCTCTCTCTCTCTCTCTCTCTCCCTCCCTCCATCTTCATGCTGCCTGCCAGTCTGAATGTAGAACTCTCCTCTCTAGCAGCAAGTCTGCCTATATGCTACCAAGCCTCCACCATTAAAATAATGGACTAAATCTCTGAATATAATCAAGCCCCTATTAGATGTTTTCTTTATAAAAGTTGCCGTGGTCACTGTGTCTCTTTATAACAATAGAACTGTAACTAAAATATTGCTTTGGGAATGATCATGAGCTCTGACCTTCAAAAAAAAATCAAACAAAGAAACACTTTACAGAATCTTTATCTACCCATTGAGAACTCTGTTTAGCTATCATACAAAACTGAATATTCAAGTATACCCTGTACAAAGTATATGTGGTTATCTTGTAACCAAGTGATACATCCCAAGTGGACTCAGGAATAGTGTCTCCAGTGTTGGCTGGCTTCCCTTTATTCTGGCAAATTTCAAGTAAGAAAACAAACTGTACAAGGTATGTCAATGACATGAAGATTAAAATTAGATACTCATTGGAGCTCTTTAAGCTACAAGGAACTCTTGTGATTAAAAGACAAGACATACAAAATAAGATTCCAGATACTTGCTGTATTGGTATTTCACCTTTGGGTATGCTCAAAGTTCAGAAGAAATTATATATTAAAATTTTAACCTATTTTAAAAGGAAATCAGTGGCTAATTATGAACTACAAAGATAAATTTATAATTGATAGACTGACTTTGAAACAAAGAAAGTAAGTAAAAGCTTGTGAAAGGTTGAATCTTACCTAGTTGAAAGGCATTACAAATGAATCGTGCTCAACCCTAGGTAATTTAGTACATTTCAAATTTGGTTATCATTCTCTTTTAGATGGAAGTTTGACTTCATAATCTAAAACAACAATCTCATTTTCAGGTATGCTTATTTTATTTTTCATGTATTTATCTGATACAGATACCAACTTATATATGTGTACACTAGGATAGTTTTAATTATTTCTCATTAGTGTTTTGAACTTTGTCTTATGTCTAGTAAAATGTGATTACATACCAAAATATTGATGTACCAGACAAAAGGAACTATTACATGTATTCACATCATCTTGCATGCCATTTCATTTTAACAAATTAATAAAAACAAGATTTAGAATGATGCATATAATGTTATTTTGTTATGCACATTGGTAACTAAATAATATTTCTAGAAGCCTTAATATGTAGGTTTCAGACTATATGCAAAATTTCTTCAAAGAGTTTTACTGTATAAATCAAGGAAGTAAGAGAAAGACAATAAATGTTTTAGTGAAACACCAGAGAAATGGCAAAAAAGAAATTGATGAAGAAAATAAAGGAAAAGAAAACAACAGTGAGGCAGAAATATCATTGGTTTGTTTTTTAGCGCTTGGAAAACCTTACTCTAAACATTTCAAAGGGAACCAAGATCCATAAGTCACTGATGAATTTTTACTCAAATTCACGTGACTTAAAACTATGCACCTGCTTATAATTGGAATGGGATCAAGTTCCCTGCAACAATTGGTAATTTATTTTTATTCTAAGATTCCCTCCCAGGCTTTCAAGCTTGTAGAGTTATATAAAAATAAGGAAAATGGATTTCACAAAATTGTTTTACTGATCAAAGGTAAGACACTCTATGTATCGAAAACTAAACTTATTATCTATTAGTTACCCAATGAAAATATTTTCTATTAATTTTACTTTGCTTTTGTTTGCTCAAAAGCATCAAGGGATAAACAGAAATTTGAAAATGGAATAATAGATATTCTATGATTCTCTCTTCCTTTTAGAATTCTCTTACATTTTAAAAATAGAAATTGGTGTTCTAAAGCAGTATTATTGTATATGTATTGCTTTATTTGCTACTTTGAAACCATCTTCCCAGTCCCTGGCTAATATTTTCTTTAAATGTATTTGTCATTTGAACATTTCACATATGCATATAATGATGAAGTGACATCCCCTACCTCTTCCATTATTTCTGTTGTTCTTTTATATGTTCACTTACTGCTGTCATCAGGCACACTGGAGGGGGCCATTTGCTAAAGCATGTGCAGCCTATCAGGGTATTCTCCATGAAAAAATTGCCCCTCTCCCTCCTTCAACATTGAAGAATTGCCAATATCCTCTCTCCTAAGGCAGAGACATCGTGAGTGTCCCCCAACACCATCAGTCTAGCAATTTGGCAAGTTTGTTGTGTAGGTCATGTGAATAAGGTCATAGTCCCTGTGGGTTCACGTGCACAATGGCACCTTCATTTCCAGCGAACACTATTTTGCTGCAGATGTCCACTATCACTGACTCTTTCCATCTCCACCTCCTTTCTCATGGTGAGCCCTTAGCCTCATGGGTAGAAATGTGATATAGATGTCCAATTAGAGTACCTAGCACTCCACACTCTCAATTTCTGAATGTTCAGCAGGTGTAAGTTTCAACATCAATTACCACCTATACAAAAAGAAGCTTCTCTGATGGTGGTGGAGCGATAATATAGCGATAATAAATGGGAATAGCTGGGCGATGGTGGTGCATGCCTTTAATCCCAGCACTCGGGAGGCAGAGGCAGGCGGATCTCTGTGAGTTCGAGACCAGCCTGGTCTACAGAGCTAGTTCCAGGACAGGCTCCAAAGCTACAGAGAAACCCTGTCTCGAAAAAACAAAATAAATAAATAAATAAATAAATAAATAAATAAATAAATAATAAATGCTAATAAAGGTAAGAAATCTAGGGCAGTATATTATTGTATATGTTTAACAGAATAACAGTATTGATTTCCCCCCTAGGACAGATGACAGCTAACTACCAATGTTTGGCCCAGTTATATGATGTCATATTAGGTATGAGTTCCTCATTGTGGTGAAGGCATTACATAAATTCTCTTACATAAATAAAAACTTGGCAATAACAGTTTGGAAAAGAAAGATAGGCACATCTCAATCCCCAGGGTATAGAAGGTTCGTGCAGATGATCAAGATTTCCATGTATAAATGATCTATGTAGTCTCAAGTTGGGAGTGAAATAACAGATTTTGCTTTCCAGTAGCAGTAAACTTAAAAGAATATCAACCTCATTTACAGCTATTATATTCTGCTAGGGGAATCTAATTTTTGAGACATTATTTAATGAGAAAATGTTGAAATTAATCTAAATTTAATTGGATTGATGTTGCAAATTTGTCTACTGGAATACACCTGTTTATGTATTTGATGACATACTTTAGTGCTTTATTATTATTATTATTATTTTGGTTTTTCAAGACAGGGTTTCTCTGTGTTTTTGGAGCCTGTCCTGGAACTAGCTCTTGTAGACCAGGCTGGTCTCGAACTCACAGAGATCCGCCTGCCTCTGCCTCCCAAATGCTGGGATTAAAGGCATGCACCACTACCGCCCGGCGATAACATACTTTAGTGCTTTATGTTCAGACAAAAGAAAAAAGTCTCAAACAACAATATTGAAAATGAAAATTCCCAAAACAATCATTTTAATCACATAAGATTCAATTTATATAGGTTTTCATGAAAATTTCATTTATCTATTCCATTGCTATAAAAATCTCACATAAGTAAAACAGATTGAATAACTATGTCTTAGTAGTCATAATGGGATATTTTTATATTCATTTTTTTATTGAGTAGCTTACTGATATCTAAAAATATGAGAAATGCAGCTTCTGTAGATTTATTTCTAATTTCTAGAGACTATTAATACTTTTCTTCTTAAGTTTGTATACAGGCTTATTTTTAGAGAGAGTCCTACAAATTTCCTTTGTTGTACTTCAGAAATAAGCAACTTAGGAGTAAATTTATTCTAAACGACATCCTCAGAGTATGCACCTGATATTACTGTTGATAGAATGCGTCCTGTGCAATTATTTTATTAATGTGGGAAAGTGCTGTGCTTCAAAAAAGAAGCATAAGACTTTTAAAAATCCAACTTTCAACATTGGAGAGCAGTTTTCACAGCATCCTGGGATGGTCATTATACTGCTTCCAATGCACAGAAAGCTTGTAAGAAACTTGGCCATACACATTTGAATTACATGCTGGGAGTTGAAACTTTCCTCTTGTAGAGGCTTCTATTATGTTTCCTATACTTTATAACTTACTGGTTTTTATTTTATTTATTTATTTATTTATTTATTTATTTATTTATTTAGAGATTTCTGCCTCCTCCCCGCCACCACCTCCCATTTCCCTCCCCCTCTCCCAATCAACTGCTCTTCGGACTGCTGAGGGAGGGGGAGTTGATTGGTTTTATTTTTTTAATCAACTTTCAGGTTTAAAAATATTTGTATTAATATTTCTATAGTCTTATATAATGTTTTGTCTTTCACGGTGCTGTTTATATTATTTTCACTGCTGAATTTTAAACTAAGCATTTATGCTTAGTTTTCCTTCATGCAAAGTACAAAAAAATAATATCTGTCAGTTAGATTTGAATTAAGCACCTGCATTAATTCGAATGACTCAAATAAACTGCTCTTAGATATGAACTGATTTGTATGTCATTAGTGAATTTTAAAGTTCTACACATACACACACACACAAACACACACATGGTAATACAAAGATCAATAAAAATGAGTTAAATTAAGATGTAGAAGTTAGCCAATCAGAAGCTAGAGCTATTTGGCCAAGCAGTGATTTAATTAATATAGATTTAGTTAATATAGTTTCTGTATGGTTATTTTTGTTTCTGGGTGGCTGGGACATACAAGTGGGCCTTCCTCCTACAGATAAGGCATTTTTGAGCACTAAATGGTAGTGCGGCAGTATGTGCTTTGCCCTGAAATTTCCATTTAATAATCCATGTCTATAATATCATAATTTTTATGTTGAAGTTACAAATGAGAAAAGAAGAGATTTTTGTTAATTTGAAGTAACAAAAGTAAATTGGTTCAAGCATATAGTCTTTGAAATCTCTCAGTGCCTTGAACAGTTTCATCCTTTGTGTAAGACCTTTGCCCCAAATTCACTCTATGTGGTTCTTTTTCTCCTTACCTCTAATTAAACTAGCTTTAAAAAAATATCAACCGTGCTTTCATGTACCTTTTATGAGTATTAATTATACATGAAATAACATGACTTGAATTTATCTCTGTGGGCTCCACAAATAATGATATGGTATGGTTTTATAAACATTACTAATAGAGATATATTGTAATTTTCTAACTATTTTTGCTGTAATCTTTAAGTCACTTTCAAAAGTATTCCAATTCTATTGGTAAATACCCATCTAGTAACACTAATTTTATTTTTGTCTAATTAGGTAAATGAGGTTACACAAATTGCTCAAAGGTCATTTTTGTGAAAAGAATGTTTCTTTTCTTCTTTATAATTGACATAATTTCACTTATAGCTTTCATCCCTGGGATTTCAAGAGTAAAATAGCAGCAAACTCAAAATCAGCAATATTAATCTTGTGACGTATTTCTAAGTATTACCTCTGTTCTCTTGTACAAATGAAGAGGAAAACCTTTGTTGTTGCATGAATCTACAATTAAAACATATTGAAAATATGGCATAAGTGTACTTTGTATTGTATTTTGCAACATATCCTCTATTCTATTTAGAATAAAGAAAAGGAAGAATATATTTGAGAGAAGACTGGGCAACAGAAAGTTTGAGGTCAGCAGAACTAACCAATAATATACCGTTTTAACAAAATATAAAAAAAAGCAGCATTCTAGATCTCATTTTACTATTTCTATGTGACTGAATTCCTTCACTTCACATCTCAGAGTCCTTACTCATAGAAGATAGCAACCTTACCTGAACTCTAATCCCTGAGACAAAATACTGAATTTCTTAGCATTTGCATTTCTCATTGTAGTGCTCTATAAATTTCTTCTCCACTGTGTTTAAGGCAGTAAAGCAGCAAATCCAGGACATAGTCACAAGTGAACAATGCTACTATATGCTCTTCAAAGAGTGGTTGATATTAGTCAATTATTGGTATAAACCATATAATTTCTAATTATTTAGATGAGGTTTTCTAACATATAACAACCTTCTTCTGTTTATTACATAAAACTATATATACATATATATATACATACATATACATATATTATATATGATGACCCCCATAATTCTTTTTGCATTTCTCATCTCCAAAGTCCATTTAAACTTCCCAATGGAAAGAAGCCTTAACAGAAAACTTGACATCTCTCATACTACCTTAGTTACTTTTATAGTGCTGTCATATGACACCATGATCAAGATAACTAAAAGGAAAAAAGATTATTTGTGACCCATATTCAGTGGGCTAGAGTTTTTGTTCATCATGGCAGGGAGCAGGGCAGCAGGCAGACAAGCATGGCATAAGAACAGCATCTGAGAGCTTAAATTCTACGATACAACCATGAAGGCTAGAAAGCTAATTGGTTTAGACTTTGAAACCTTAAAACTTGCTCTCAGTGATGAACCTCCTCCTACAAGAACACACCTAAAAGTCCTTCCCAAAGAGTTCCACACCCAGTGACCAAGTATTCAGACACATGTTGTTTTTTGTGAATTTTTAAAATTGGTATAGAAAGACACCATAATCAAGGCAGATTATAGAAGATTTTTACTTGGGTCTTATATTTCCAGATGGTTAAATTCTGCGACCAAAGAAACACAGCTGCAGACAATCAAGAATGGAGTAACATCTGAGTGCTTTTGTCTTTAGATAAAATCATGAAGTATAGACCTAGCTGAGAATAATGCTGGGTTTTGAAAGCTCAAGTGTTGCATCTAGTGATAGTACTCCTACAAGTCCATTCATCTTCATCATTCCCAAACATTCTACCAACTGGGTACAAGTATTCAAATATATAAGCGAATAAGGATGATTTTCATTCAAACCACTGTGTATAATTTCTCTCTCTTTTCCTCTTTTTGCTTGAAAGTCACACATATAGCTGGTAACTTTTCTTCATTTTTCGTATGCCAAGTAGAGGAGAGCTATATCTAACAAATGTATAAAATACCAGATCATCAGGTAGTAATATGCATGTGTTTATTATCAATGGCAGAACAATATGTTTTTATAATATTTCTGTTGCATCTTCAATTAAATCAGATTTTGTAAACCTTATGAGAGATTTACATTAATCTTCACTGCTGAACACAATAAACACTGGTATATTTCTTTGAATGCATATTCCTCAACAGGACTGATTTAATTGTAAACAAACTAACTGATCCACACTCTACAAATAGATTTTATATGTCTGATTTTTATGGGTGTTTGAAATATCGATATGCATAACACACATATATCTCATATGTATAGATATAGAAATAAAGATATAATCTATACATTCTATTGCTTGAATATAACAAGTATTTCAATTCTAATTCAAATGTCAAATACTCTCTTAGGATGTAATTAGTATTTGTAAGTATTTATCTATTGTTTCTTCTAACGGTGCATACATTTTGTTTTGTTACAGTCATATTAGGACAAAACAGAATCCCATGGGGGAGAATTATTTATGATATTAAAAAAATAAATCCATAACAGTGAAATCTTGATAAGTAAGTACAAGAGTATGCTAATGGAAAAGACGTATTTGTATTCTGTCTCAAAAAAATCTATATTCATTTTTTAACACAAACTTTAAAGAGGTAAACATATAACACTGTTCTAGTTAATGTGAATTAACTATGTTTTAATATTTTTATTATTATTTTAAAAATTATAAACATGACCTATTTATTTGATCATTTCAATATTGCTTATAAAGTTCACTACTGTGCTATGAAGTCCTGCCCGGGTAAGGTGTAGGATCCTCTGTCCTGAGTGCTCCAACCAGGGAGGAGCAGGGCCACTTTCTTCTCGTGTTGCTGCCAGTGAGGGTGTAGAGATAAATCTGTAAAACAGCCCTTTCTTCTTGGCCTTGGGTGGTATCAGGAACTATGAATGTCAAAACAGACTGCTGTTGCATCACCGCTATGGACCCTGGCTGCAGCCCAGGCACAGACATCATCATGGCTTGAGTGGCAGTCACATCACCCATGTCAGCCCATGCCTCACAACTTTGACCTCCTCAGGTATGCCTCAGTCCATAGGCCATGAACCATTCTGGCTCTCTCTGTCTCTCTGTCTCTCTGTCTCTCTGTCTCTCTGTCTCTCTGTCTCACTCTCTCTCTCTCTGTCTCTCTGTCTCCTTTACTGTAGCTTACATTTGCTCACCAAAATAGTGCTTGTAAATGACGACTGTGCTGTCATTTCCTGGCCACCAAGACCCAAATAATCACCCGCAAACTATATTAATTATAGCACTCTTTAGCTACCAGCTTAGACATATTCCTAACTATGTCTTACATGTTAAATTAATTCATTTCTGTTAATCTGTGTATTGTCAAGAGGCTGTGATTTACCAGTAAGTTTCTGGTGTCCTTCTTTGGTAGCTATATGGCATCTCCCTGATTCCTCCTTCTTATCCACTTGGATTTCCTGTCTTGCTATATTCTGCCCTGCCAAAGATCACCACAGCTTCTTTATTCAGCAATGGTAAAATAACATATTAGCAGCACGCAGAGGGGAATCCCACACCAAGTGCCCATATGCCTAGCCTTGCATGTAGACCTTGTCCACTCAGTCCATCATGGTGCCGTGCAGGACCCTGCTTCCTAGTGACTTGGGTCAGAGCTGGGTTTTTCCTCCAGGGGTCTGCCAAGTTTAGAAACAGCAGGCAGGCTCCTACATGAATTTCTTTCAGTCCAAAGTCTAGTGACCTGGAAACAAACAGACTTTGTATAAACTAACATTCTTCAGAAAATGTAATTGGCTTAATGCAACCAAATCCTAAAAAGAACAATGGTGAAAGCTCTAGCTGGCAAACATCAGCTGGGAATTTCATGACTAAAGCATAGGCTTGTTTTAAGCATTAGAAGTAGTGTTCAAGCTAACAAACAGCCCCTAATTCTTCTTGTCATATGGTTGTCAACTATATTTTTCCTTATTCCTCACATTTAAATACTGTTGTCCTCTTTCTACCCATATTGGAAAATAGCAGTTTGTTGAAGAGCAATGTCAAGTAAGAGAGGGGAAGGAGCTTCCATTCTAAGTTCCTTTTGTACCATAAACATCACACTAAATAAAATGTTGCTGGATTATGCACACAAAAGTATAAAAGAAATATATACAGGTAAAAGGAAAGGTATTTAACTCCTCAAATTTATATCACTCTATAAGACTGCAAATGAAATCAGATTGTCAAAAATAATATCAATATATTTTATGAATTAAGTATACAAAACACAATTTTCCCTTTCTCTCCCAGCATATTATATGAATGGGACGAATATATAAAATTAAAGACAAGGAAAAGTTTCAGTTGAAAACCTTAGACTCTGGGGCTGGAAAGATGGTTCAGTGATTAAGAGCTCTGGATGCTCTTCCATAGATCCTGAGTTTGATTCCCAACAACCCACATGGAGGCTCACAACAATCTGTAATGTGATCTGGTGCCCACTTCTGGCTTGCAGGCATATATACAGGCATAACACTGTATTCCTAAAAAATAAAATTAATTTTTTAAAAAAGAAGAAAAAAAGAACAACTTAGACTCATAATATATATTAGGACTTTAAAACTAATTGGTGTATAGAAAATTAAAGAGTGAAATTCTACTGAAGAGAAAAACTTATTAATCTTATTGTTACTTTACAGTCATATATAAGCATTCTAGTAGTACAAGAATATAAGTAAATTTATAGAAAATAGTTGGTAAGTAAAATTAAGGAAACTAAAACACAAAGACATTATGATACTAAATGAAGCTGTCTGTTTTATATTTACCAAAAGAAACTAGAATTTATATTGTGGCATCTTCATTACAAAGCAGACATCTAACTTCTTAATATATACACTTTTCCAAGACTGATATCCAGTGTTCACAATTATGATTTAAAGAGAGATTTTCAAAGAATAAATAGTCATGTCAATTGAATAAATAAATCACCACAAAGGGCACAGTGGAGCATAACTAGGGAATTGTTAATGTCACTGAGGTAGTTTGAGGTCTTGAAAATGCTTAACTGCCCAAATAGATCATAATACAAACTAAGTCTTATAATAATTTATTACATTGCATGGAAAATATGCCTATGCATATCTCAATGATTTATTTTTAGTACTTTTAAATTTTGAAGAGGTTCATATGTATTGACCAGCAGTAGATCCATCTACTGTGGTTGTGGGTGGTGGAAAGACACCACAGCAATCAAATTTGTATCCTCTAAAGAGCAGTGTATGCTTTCAACCAAAGCTCTACTTTTCTAGTACACACATACACGTATTTCCACATGTAAAATCTATATAGTGTTTTAATTTTTAACTTAAAAAGTTTTTGGACAACATATTTTGATAATATCCTCTCCTGTTTTCCAAGTTTTCTCATATTTCCACTGTCTGTGATCCTAACATTCTGTCTTTTCTGTGTTAAAAACTAAACAAAAATTACAAACACACACATGAGCATCCACAGAGAGCTAAAAACATACACACACACACACACACACCTACTCACAATTTTGGAGAGCATTTTGTGTTGATCAACTACTTCAGAGAATAAGACCTGCCCCAGAGTGTGATCCAGTGTAATTCCTTTTAAGAAAACTGATTTTTACTCTCTCAGCAAGAATTATTTACAAATAGTTTCTTAATGAGAGGTTGAAATTTATGTCCATTTCTCCTTTTCAGAACTTGAATTTTATCTGACTTATACTTCTGTAGGTTATGGGCATGCTGTCTTATTCCATAGAAAGTAATGTGTGTATCAATCTGATTGTGTATGAATACGCTATTTCCTTGAAATTATTCACTATCTCAGTGTCTTATAATATTTCTGCCTTGTCTTTGACCTAATTCCCTGAGCCTTAATGGGAAAGGTGTGACCAACATCCCTTTCAGAGATGATTGCTCTGAAGTCTCTCATACATTGTGTACCTTGTCCAATCATGATTGTTAATTTCCATCTACTGAAAGAAGAGGTTTCTCTGGTGAGTACAGAGAGATGCATCAATCCTATGTCATCAGTATAGAGAAAAAGGGATCAATAACCATGATTTGGTGCTTAGTTTTCAAATTAAAGCAACTGCAACATTAGTTTTCATTTTTGATAAGTTATGAGATGTTTTTAAAAGCATTTCACTTACTGTTTGAGAATTTTATTCAATTTATTTTAAGCAAACCTGTACCTTATTCTATCTTCTCCATTACTTCTTATATTTCCATATTTCTCCCTCTCAAACCATGGCTCAGCATTCATTATGAAAGAGGGTACAGACTGGAAGAGTCGTTGGTTGCAGAGGACTGCTATCGAAGTAGTTCTCAGACATACCAGTCCTCCATTGCATGTAAGGACTCACAGTGGCCATGGTAACCATAAAATACTTGTTTTAAGTCATTCCAACCAATACTCAAAAAATAACGGGGAGTAATAGACCAAGATTTAGTTTTGTGCCTGATAAAGTATTAGCATTTTGCTATACTTTATTTTTTTTTGCAAAAAGTTTATGGCCATATGATATAGAATTCCCCTCTATGTGCTATGAATATGTTCTATTACCAGTGGTTAATAAAGAAACTGCTTTGGCCTATTGCAGGGTAGATGATATCTAGGCTGGATGAGATATGGAGAGAGAGAGTAGGCAGAGTCAAGGAGATGCCATGTTGCTGCTGAAGAAGAAAGATGCCAGAAACTTACTACTAGGCCACAGTCTCATGGTGATATACAGATTAATAGAAATGGGTTAATTTAAGATGTAAGAGCTAGCTAGGAATATGCCTAAGCTTTTGGCTGAACAGTGTTGTAATTAACACAATTTCTGTGTGACTATTTGTGTCTGGGTGGCCGGGAAATGAAGAGCAGTCTCTGGTTACTGGCATATAAATAAGACTTCATACTACAGGGCGAATAAACTTACCTACCTACAAAGAAAGGCCAAGTATCTAATATTGACTAGTGAATTCTGTCAAAAATTAAACAAAATGAGACCCAATGACTCATTAATATTTTAAGACACTCAAAAGAAATAGTTTTCAACCTGTGGAGCATGACCATTGGAAAGCACATATTTAGGAAAAGAGATACAATTCAGTAGCAAAATTATAGGTAAATATAACAACAAAAATAATTTTATGCTTGGGGTCACCACAACATGAGGAAATACATTAAAGCATCACAGCAATAGAGAATTTGAAAACCACTTCACTGAAGAAAGGCCAATTTCAACATTTTTTAGGAGATGTAGGATTTTTGTTTACAAGGGAATTGTAATGACAAGTCTGAAGCACAGTATAAGAAAACAGTATTCAGAAAAAATCCTAGATACACAAATGTTTAAGTTTGCAACCTGAGTTCAGAGATATATAAAGGAAATTTATATAAATCTGTTATAAGCTTGTGTTATTTGGAAAGTAGGAACCTCAACTAAGAATTGTCTTCACAAGACTGGCCTGTAGACAAACCTGTGGTACATATTCTTCATTAGTAATTGATGTGGTAGCTCATTGGCCATAGAGTCATTCATAGTCTGCTAATTCCGGGGCCTATAAGAAAGCAGGCTGAGAAAAGCCATGGAAAGCAAGACTGTAGGCAGCGGACCTCCTGCTTTGATTTCTGATCTGATTGATGGAGTATGACCTTGGCATTGTAAATTGAAATAGATTATTCCTGTTCAAGTTGCCTTTTATCCTGTTTTCTCAAAACAGTAGAAACTCTATGACAAGGACATTTCTGTACCATTATGGTAACTGTTTTTAACTAAGAAATTTTCAGATTGTGTTCCAAAGTGACTTTCACATCTATTTATTTTCCCAGAAGTCAAAGTATATGAATGTCCTGATTCATAATAAATAAATAAAAATAAACAAATTAAAAACAAAGAAAGAAATTTTAGATTATGGCTTAGCAGGGTTCATTCTTTGCATGTAAATTACTTTAACAATCAAACCAATGAAAGGCATTATGTTTATAAAGTAAAGGGGAACATCCAAAAATATGGACAAAAAGCTTCAACAAAATATTACTAAGTCATATCCTGCAATGAATTGTAAAATTATATTTCCATATAAGAACAACAGACAGCAAATACACATTTGAGCTCAAGAAAATATATTTAAGAAAATTCAATTTGTGATAGCACTAAACCCATATAACACTTGGTATATAAATATAACAAAAAGTTTAAGATATACACACCAAAAACTTTGAGACAACATTCAAAGAAATAAAGAAGATTTAAATTGATGGAAAACTATCCTACATTCATGGACTGATGAGCTTAATGTAGTGAAAATCACAATTCACTCCAAGCAAGCAAATTGATTTGGCAAGGTGCCATTCACATCATACATGTCTTTTTGTAGAGATGAGAATGAAAGAATGTGAAAAACAATCTTGAAATATTGCAGCATTCATGTTCTTCCCAATTTGCAAACGTGTGAGAAAGCTAAGCTAATTAAAGTGTGATATTGTCTTAAGCATAGACATAAGGGTTATTGGGTTATTGAAAATGACCAAAAATAAATCCACATAGAGAATAATAATTAAAAATTTTGTCAAAAATACCTAGAGAATCAAATATGAAATACGTAGTTTTTTTCTCAAAGTTAATAAAGAATTGGATATATACATGCAAACTCATGACTATATATTTGAACTTTGTGATACACAGCTATTAAATGTTGACTGCTGTCCTAAACTTAAGAGGTAAGATATATGACTACTAGAAATCAAATATCAACTCTTTGTGGTTAAGAATATATCTGTAAATTTTATGTGTGTGTGTGAGACACTGTATATCCCATATCTTTATTGTGAGGATGGCACTTTTTTGCAACTTACTACCTAGAACTCAATACAAACACAAATGTATTCCCACTCAAGTTGTTTGAAGTTATCAACAAACTAAACTTAGGAGGAGAAACTGGGGACTTAGAATAACACCGTATGGAGAACAAAATCAGAGGATTTTGTTCCAAACAATTTCCACATTTACTGTAAATCTACTGGCCAAAATGTTATGTTTGCAGGCTATACAACAATAGAACAGGAAACCTAATACCACACTTATGAATAGAGTCAAGAGATCAGGACAAAGGTAGAAAGGAAATCTAAAGAAGAAAAACAGTCTTTCCAACAGTGAAGACAGAGAAACTGATCATTCAGACAAACATGAAAAGAATTTAGGCACAGACTTCAAAACCTTTTCCCTAACCAAATAAAAAGTGATCCACAGATCTGAAGACAAAAAGCAAAATTGTAAAACTTGTAACAGATATAACTTCAGAGAGTTTAGATATCACCTTTGTCAATAACCTTTAAAACAAAATACCAGAGACATAATGTTTGTGAGAAGAACTGACAAACTAAACTCAAGTTTCACACCTGTAAAAGACAGTTTATAATGAAAAGGTGAGCCAAAATTTCTGAGGAAAATAATATCTGGTAAAGAGACATTTTGTCCTTTCTTTCTTTTCTAAGTTTAATGATATCATTATTTTGATATTATCAAAATTGCTCACATAATATATCCATGTGACAGTTTTCCTTCCCTCTATTCATTCCTGTTCTTCTCCTATCTCCCCTTGTATCCAGATCCATGCCCATTTTGCCTCTTATTAGGAAAGAACAGGCTTCTAAGAAATTACAATCAAACATTACAAACTATAACATAATAAAATTTAAAAAACTAACATATCACAATAGGGCAAAACAAACAAACAGAAGGAAATGAACTCAAGAAAAGTCACAAGAAATAGATATAAACACAGAGACCTACTCATACCTACACCCAGGAATCTTTTAAAAACCCTAAGCTGGAAGCTATAATATATACCCAAGAACTCGGGCAGGCCCTGTGCATGCTAAACCAGTCTCTGTGATGTCATATTTTTGTTAATTATATTAGTGTAGAAGACAGTGTTTTCTTGATGTCCTCTATCCACTCTGGCTCTAATACTCTTTCCATCCCCTCTTCTGCAGAGTTCCTTGAAATCCTGATGGTAGTGATTTCATGGAAACACATCTACATAACCAATTGAGTATGGAGAAGTTGAGCTGGTGCCCACACAGAGCTTCCACACCTATGTGCTAGTGTCTTAGTACAGAGGTATTCTGCTCAGTATTAAAAAAGAAACATAAATGCCAACTCAGCTACAAACACTTTGATCAATGTTCTCCTGCCTACAAGACATGTTCGTGAAATATGGCACAAAACTTGTAGGAGTAACCAATGTATGTCTGATTTACCATAGGGCTCATTCTAGCAGATGACATCCATATCAGATATTGTTTGTGTGACCCAGTAGCTGAGATTAGGTAGTGCAGGGACCTATGGCATAACCAAATATGTAAATATGTAATATGTAAGAATATAAATTCTTAAAATTCAGATTTAAGAAAGCAAATTATGTTTGATGGCTTTGTGTCAACTTGACATAAACTAAAGTCATTTGGGAGAAGAGAATCTCAATTAGGAAAATGTCTCCATGAGAACAGGCTGCAGGCAAACCTGTAGGGTGTTCTCTTAATTAACGACTGATGGGGGAGGAACCAGTCCATTGTGTATGGTGTCATTCCTGGTCTGCTTTCCCTGGCTTCTATACAAAAGCAGGCTCAACAAGACACAGAGAGCAAGCCAGTAAGAAGCGCCTCTCCATCGTCTCTCCTGCCTCCAGGTTCCTGTCCTGTTGGAGTTTCTGTTCTCACACTCTTGCTAGAAAGACTACAGTGTGCAAGTGGAAGTCACATAAACCCTTCCCACACCATCTTGCCTTTTATTCCACAGTATTTAATCACAATAATACCCTGAGTAAGACACAAATGACCCTGTTTGTACATAATCAAACGTCTAAGTGAAGCCTCACTTTGGCTTTCAAGATCATCTTTATCCACAACAAAGAATTTGAAGCCAGGCTGAGTGGTGATATGAGAATACCTAGAAAATAATAATAAAAGAATGCAAAACAAACAAAAGAGGAGATACTGATCAGGAGAGAGGAAGGTAGGAATGCCGATCTATCCAAGAGAAATGTATTTAGTTTAATCAGATCATCTGATTCTTTTCTTTCATAGAAAAACTTAAATTATCAGTTATTAACTAAATGAAATAGAAAGGGAATCTTTTGTGCATATACTCAATTTATTTAAAATATATCTTAGAGACTGAATGACAAGTTTTGTATCTTACCTTTAAATTTGTTTTCATCTAGGCACCCAGCAAAATATTTACCCCTGGTAATAGGTGTCTGATCAGAGCTTTGAGGAACTAAAGAATTAACAGGGTTGCAAATGGGCAGAGAGATAGAAAATTTGATAAAACAGGAAGAAAAGTATAAAGAGAAATAAATTCAGCATAGTATGAATTTTTTGTTGTTGTTGTTGTTGTTAATGTTAAACAGCCTAGCAGAAAATAACCTGGAGATTAGAAAAACATAAATCAGAGGGAAAAGTAGGGATTAGGTAGTAGAGAATAAGGATTTAAGAGACAACAGAAACAGGAGAAAAGGAAGGGGTTGGTCAGGGGGAGGAGTTTGGAAAGAAGACAAGAAGGAGAGTGAATGATACCTAGGGGAGCATACGGGATTTTATTCACCTATCAGGAATGCTCTGGCAGCTATGTAAAATGCCGGTTGCTGACACTTCTACATGTGATAAACTATGAAAAACATCCTCCAAACTACTGCTTTATGAGAGTTGCATTTTCTTTTGACAAACTGTCGTGTCATTGATTATTAAGTAGAAGTTGTTACACTAACTCTTGGATCATGTACTACTTTTAATTAACTGGGAAGATTACCATGATCTAAATTTACTGCTAATTTATGTTTTAATAGTATCACATCAAGTAGATTGTGCTAGAAATTAATTTCAAATAACTAGAAAGACAGTAAAATGATATTTTCATTGAATGTTCTATAAATGAGTGCCAATCCCACTTTGTGAAATCAATCACGATGCTGTTACAAAACCCAGTAAATTCTTGATAAAATAATTTTCTTTCATTTTATGAGACCTTATTATCTTAAGATAATATGTCTGTATATCAATGGAGGCGCCATGGTGTTGATTCTAAACATAATAATATTCTACAGAGCAGCTAGTTGGTTAATAGATACATTTCTAAAAGTTACAGCCTTACAGTATTTTCCCTTAGGCTATAAATAATGCATTCCTTTGGTGTTTAATCCAATGCTGACAAGAAGAGTAATGAGTTGACATCCATATGGAGAATAATAACTATATTTCTAGCTATTGTTGCATCTAGATCTTTAGGGCTTTATTTATAGATGGCAATAAAATGAAAAAAAGAAATTAATATATTGAATCTTAAGCTATAAACAACATCATGTATGGTAAAGGCATCAAAATATTTTATCTGTGCAAATGAGGCCTGATCTGATTAATAGGCCCGGTCTGAAGGAAGTACAGCTTAATTATGGAGAAGGTAACCATCATTTCCTGTTTGAGAATTTATCGTATTGCATGTAATTGAGATTCTGATGTTGACTGTTATTTAGGCAAGAAGGCATGACACAGTGTTTAAACTCCCAGTGTAAAAAAAGAAAGAAAAAAGGATGTTGTGTTCTGAGCTCTGCTATTCTATTTGTTTCTTTTTTTATCACCCAATTCTTTTGTAAGAACGTTAGTTATTTTTGTATCTAAGAAGAGGAACTTTAAGTGTCCTGCTTGGGTAGTGACATTCTAATTGTAAAATTAAACATTCCTAAAGGAATCCTCTGGCTTAAAACATGTTAGATATAACAGTGTCTCTGCTTCCCATTTTCATGGTCTCAATTATTGACTCCAGCTAACATGATCCTTTGCACTCTTGACCTCCACATGCCTTTCAGGATTGATATAGGTGAGAAAAATATTCAATACTTATTAAAGGAATAATTTTAAAAATTCATAAGTTAATAGGCAGAGAAGTTTGATCAATGATGAAAATTTTTACTACTGCAAAAGCTCACTGAAAAATTTATTCTCTTACTGAGATAGAAATTCCAGTAGGAGCAGTCTACTGGACTGCTGTCTGAATTACTTTTTTAGTACCATGGTAACATTTGGCTGTATTTATGAGACATTGTGACACTGCATAAGGAGCTGGGGTAGTCTTTAGAGCTTCAGTCAGTTTCTCATAGAAATGCTAGCTCGACCTCCTGCAGAGATGTCTATGTGTACTGTGCAGTGGCCCAACGTGAACTCAGTGTTGGAACTGTACCTATAAGATAGCTTTGACACCATGATCAAGACAAATCATAGAAGACACTATTTACTCACGGCTTACAGTTTCAGAGGGTGAGGCCATGACTAGGAGAGTGACAGCAGACAGGCCCGCATGGCGCTGGAGGATAACTGAAAATTTACCCATCACCAAACAGGAAAGAGTGAGAGAGAAACACTGGGAAGAGCACGGGCTTATGAAAACGAAAAGCCCAGCCTCGGTGACAAACCTTCTTCAATAAGAACACACCTCTTAATCGTTGTCAAACAATTCCAAAAACGATGGACCAAATTTCTAATACATGCGCCTATAAGACTTCTAATTCAAATTAACACACGCCACCCTCTCACCCCCATGTGTGTGGCCATATCATAATGTATTTAGTTGGACATGAAAGATACCCATAGTCTTTTACGGGCTCATCATAATGTATAACCCCAAGCTCAGAGTTTCCTCTGAGACTCAAGGAGAGGAGACTCAAGGTGAGTTCTTAATTGTAAATCTAAGAAAGATTAAGATGAAAAAGCAATTTACATATTTTCAATATAGAATGGCACATAATATATATTACCATTTCAGAAGAGAGAAATAGGACGTAGTGAGGAGACACTGTAGCAAAACAAAAGAGGACACTCTCCAAATACTGTAGTTATGTGTCTGATACAAAGGAGCTTAGACAGCTATTCTTGTCAAACTTTTTTGTCTGCTAAACACTTGTCTTTCTTAGGTTGCTTCCTGTTCCTGATTTCAGCTCTCCCTGGTAGGTATAATACGGGATCCGGGGTCTCCAAGGCTTTCACACAACATCCTCTCCCCTTCCCCACTTTCATTCATGAATTATGCTGTCCCATGACTGGCCTTAGTGACTTAGCTTCACCACTAAGGAAGTTCCTAAAATCATGTTACTCCCTTATCTTTCTTGACTCTAACTTTTAAATTTCTGCTTGTAATGGATGTTGCCTCCCTCCTGCATCATATTTGAACAAGCTTTAATTTGTTGTTGTTGTTTTGTTCTTTCGAGACAGGGTTTCTTTGTGTTACTTTGGGGAGCCTGTCCTGGAAAAAGCTTTACTTTGTTGTTGCTCTTTAGGAACCAATAATTCCCAATCTTTTTCAACACCAACTTTAGCTCTAACATTACATTTCCTGGCATTTTTTTCTCCTCAAGCTGTCTGTTTTATCATTCTCTTTCCCTGCTTTTCTTTCTCTTCCTTCCTCCCCACCCATTTGTTTTCAATGCAGATCTTCACAAGACTAATTACTAGCAATGGTATAATCAAGTAAATATTAAGCGGTCTTGAAATACTCTCTGTGAATGAAATTACTCCAAACTTCTTCAGTTTAGTCTCTATCAGGTTCTTAGGACCAAGTTCAAAAGTCACCATATTCTTGGCTGAAAATTCCCAAGAATTGTTTCTAGCTCGGTTGATAATGTTACACCAGAAACTTCTTCACCTGGGCCTCAATTCTACAAATTGCTCTCAGCCTACAGCCTTCCAAGGTCCTAGGAGAATGGTCTACTAAGCCCTGCTTGTGATAGTCAACCTCTTTCCTAATCCAAAATCCCAAAATCTTCCACATTCCTCCCAAACCCCTGTGTGATCTGGCCTGTCACTGCAGTAGCTCACTTGCTGGTACCAACTCCCTTTCTACTGCTTTGAAGTGACCACATGACCAAGTTAACCTACTGAAGAAAATGTTTACTCGGGGTTTCAGTTTCAGAAAAAGAGAAAACCATGGCCATCCTGACAGGGCATGTTACAGCAGGTAGTAATGGTGCAATTGCTGAAAAGCTTGGATTCTGATCCATAAAGAGGAAGCAAGTTGGATGGGGAAAGTCAACAAAAAGGACTTATGAATCAAAATGCCACAAGGAACCCTGCTAATTTGTAAGCTTATTTTAAAAAGGAAGAGAGAGAGAAATAAGAGACAGAATGACAGAGACAGAGAGAAGAATGAATGTGCTTTTGAAACCTTAAAGCCAACACATAGAGATATACCTCCTCTCCTAAGGGTACCACCCGATCCTTCCTAAACAGTTTCTGCTATGGACCAATCATTCAAATAATTGAAATAATAGGGATTATTTTCATTTAAAGCACTATGGACTCTGAGCAAGGAGTTGTGAATAAAACAGATAAAAGTGACTCAAATATTTCAGAAAGTAGTTAATATTCTTAGTAATGAGGGAAATACAAATTAACACTAAGATTTCACCTTACCCTGTCAGAATGGCTAAAATTAAGGAAATAACTCATAGATGTTGGTGGGAAATGGCGATTGGTGGGGGTGCAAAGGAGTGCAATCACTATGATACTGAAAGGAAAAAATTCTCAAAAAGCTAAAAATTGATCTAATATGATCGAGTTATCACACTCCATGGCATATGCACAAAGAACTGGATGTCCTACTAGGGATACTTGCTAGACTTTGTCAGTGCCAGTCTAGCCACAAGAGCTAGAAAATAAATCTAGAAGTGCTTTATTGACAAATGGATAAGAATAAAATCAATTTAAATAACATGCACTTCATGTACAAATTCTTATAGTTGATGGGAAAATTTGGAATTATGTTGTATTATCCTATGTGAATTTTACATATGATATTAGCTTATATCTGTACATGAAACAAGCTGGTCAAGTAGATCACTTTTCAGGAACAGATTGAAAAATATCAAGGTATGCAAAAAGGTAGATATTATATAATCACCATTATATATATATATATATATATATATATATATATGGAAGCAATGAAAAGAAAATAAGACCTATATTAGAAATATGAGACTGTGATAGGGGTCAGAAGGAAACTAAAATGATTTGGGTATAGAAAGTGGTAAATTAGTGGTAGACATATGGATAGTCACATATATGCAAGTATCATAGTGAATTCTATGAATATCTACAGTCAGAATGTACTTTCTAAAAGCATAATTTAAGAGTGCTTCACATTTAGCTTCTCATTTGTAACTTAAATGAATCAAAAATTAGTTAATAAGAAAATCAATTAAATATGGAATTACAATTACATTAGGTTTTATTTCAGAATCCACCTTTTGAAGCAAAGATTTAAAACTACCATAGTGTATATCATAAACAAATGCCACTTTGTAGCTAATGAAAGTTAACTATCCCACCAGTTTTTTGTCTCGGCCTCATTTATCTTTCTTGTAGGTGTCTGTCTTTGTGTGTCTGTCTTTGTGTGTGTGTGTTATATCTGTGTGTCTGTGTGTGTCTGTATGAGTGTGTGTGCATCTGTGCATATCTCTGTGTCTCTGTGATATATATATATATATATATACATATATATGTGTGTGTGTCTGTATGTTTGTCTGTGTGTGAGAGAGAGAGAGAGAGAGAGAAACAGATGACTTTGTGAAGTATAATCTCCGGATGAAAGAAAAAGTAACTGAAATAATAAAATAATGCCATCATGCTCAATATATTTTTTCAGCAACAAATGCAGACAAATGTAAGATTGCCTTGGAACACTGCTAATTTAGGAGTCTTACTTCTCTCTCATATGAATATAGTCCAATCTCACACATACAAGTTTTAAAGGAATTCCTTGATTAATCTTCATTCGCAATCTATTTGACCATTTTCCCATCTGTTATACAGAATTTCAGGACTGCTTTTATTCCCTCATTAAAATTCTGCTGAGAAATCCTGCCAGGGTTTTTAAGAGGCTATAATCTTTTAGCTTTTGCCTTCATGTATGTTTGATTCCACTTTAACCGTAGTATTTGCTCTCCTTAGGGTTTAAAGACTTAATTCACTTAATAGGAATCAATCTGTGATTTGGGAAAGTGGGAAAACAAAGGAGAAAATTAGTCCATCAATGACAGAATCTGATAGGAAATTATGCCAAGGGGTAAGGTAATTAGTGCCATTGCATTGTCAGTCTTTCTCAGTATTAGGCTCACACAGAATAAAGAGTTTTGAAATTAAGGAGTCCTTCTGGAACTATTTCTGACAGAGCATACAGATTGGTCTACCTTTCAAGATATTATTAGAAAGAGTGGAATGAGCATAAAATAAGAATAAAATATTATTTCATTTATTTAATGACTTAGAGAAACCTCCCAGGTGATTGGTATCTGTTTAGCTATAGAACATATACAACAAATATTTGTTGAACTACTACAAAATAATTGGTCCTTTCCAATGCTGTCATTAAATTTAACCACAATTCAAAGTGGTACAGATAGAGTTCATTTATTAAGGAAGATGAACATATTCTTAGATGAGTGGATATCTCTGGCTTTTCCTTATTTATTTTCAGCTATTTTATTTAATATGGATCAAAGAAATAATAAATGGAAAACTCCCAAAATAATTTATACATTGTAGGTTGTGTACCATGGTGACATCTAAACTTTACTTATTCCTCCTGCTCAGAAAAATGTATAGCAGTTTATTGTTTCTGTTTTAATAAGTAGAGTTTACATGAAAACCAGACAGCAAAGTAGCCACATTAGTCAGTCATACAGACCATGGACTTGTGGCAAACATCTTTCATTCCAGAACTCTAGAGACAGAGAAAGATGGATCTCTGTGAATTCAAGGCTACCCTGGGCTACATAAGATCCATCCAGAAAGAGATCCAGGTGGTGGTGGTTCACATCTTTAATTCCAGTGCTTAGAAGTCACGCACCTTTAATCCCAGCACTAGGGAGGTGGGGACAGGAGATATATGGCTGGGCAGAGATAAGAATATAAAGGGGAAGAGAAAGGAACACTGGAGTGTGGAGTATGAGGATTCATGGAGACAAGATGTCCCACTTTTGTTCTGAAGATTTGGTACAGGTAAAAGTTCTCTCTGGTGGCTGGTTGCTTTATTTTCTGATCTTCAGCTTGAACCCCAATATCTGTCTCAGGGCTTGTTATTATTCTTGCTATAAGGATGGAATAATCCCTCATCCTTCCTTGCTGAGAACTCATCCACTCATCAGACAATTATTAGGCACATTATTTTTCAGATTTGCTATCATTACATTGCATGGATTGTGTTCAAGATTCCTTCCTAATAACATATGCTGACAGTGGGAAAAATAATCTTTGCTAGGGAAAAGCACACCAGTTCATTGTCCAATATCAAACATTCATCTTTGAAAATGTACATACGTGAAATACTACATATACTGAGCAAGTTGTATCTTGTAATTAGAAATATATATGTACATACATATACTTTTGCGTACATACACACATATGTGTGTGTGTATATATATATATATATATCAATAATTAATGAAAGAACCAGTAAATTGACATATAGCAAGGGTAGTATATGGGAAGGTTTGGAGAAAAGAGAGAGAATGAGGAAATTACATAATTATAATCTCCAAAACCAAATATATTTGTATGTCTCAAAACTGCCAGTAGTGATGCTTGCTAAGCAGATATGTCAAAGAGGGATAGAGTGCTGTGACTCTTATGTGGAATCTGAGAATGTGGAACGCCAATACAAGCTGACTGCAGGGAGCCCAAGACCAGCATGAGCTGCAGAAATCCAGCAACAACAAATGAAAAACAGGAAAAATATTGCCTTGGAGAATAGTTAAATATAAAAAAGTACCTTTGGGGACAACACGAGTTACTTCGTGTTGGGCAAGGTTATGAGACTCACTGGGCGTTTCTGAACTTGCTTTTTACAGCAAGTGACCTAGAGATGTTGTTCTTGCGTGGTCACACCTAAGTGCCTCATTCAACAGTTCAAGTTGAAGCTCTGCCCTCCAGATATCTGAGCAATGTGTCTGACATGCAGTCAAGTCCAATGTGGGCACTTCATGCTATATAACCACAGAGAAGATGAACTAATAAACTCAGAGACTACATATAAAATGGTATCCTCATCCTTTATTATGTCCAGAAATGATTGCTTTCTCTAACCATTTTATCTGAAAAAGTATTTTGAATTTTCCTCTGCACTGAAAGTCAAACTTGTGAAAGTGACTGCTGTTGGTGCCACCTTTCTGACATCTTCTTGAAAGAATAAATACATTTCAGCTTTTCGTGAGACTCCAGAGAGAAGATTGATGAGCATCATACATTTGCCACTATCATTGAAATAAATTTATGCTTATTTATCAGTTCAATTATATATTTCTTTGCAAAGATCTATCTTATATGCAACATATGAGTCATCCCCCGACTTAAATACATTTTAGGTGACTAAGAAAAATTAAACAATATAAATAATATTATCAATATAAATAATACCTTGTCACATATATTAAATCATAGGAAGAAGTTATTGAATGACCCAGTGAAAATAGTTCCAGATAAATCACAAATAGTATATTGACCTCAACAGTTTAAAACTGCTTAAAAATAAGTAATTAATTACATGTTTGATATAAAGAATAGAACAATGAATAAGAAATTTACACATTCTAATTAATTAAGAAGATGTCTGCAGTTATATTAGAAGTGATGAATGCTGGAAGATTGCTTTGAAGATACTTGAAGAGAAAATGATTCAGAAAAAATAGTCTAGGGATTGAGTTGGGATGGAAAAAAATGAATAATATTTCTTGACTTAATGGTCATGTAAGGCTTCATTTAGTTGCTTAGAAAATACTCAGGAGAAAATGATACATGCTAAATTGGTTGTAATTTGAATGTAATGATGTGAGCTATGTTTTTCTTCTTTGTTACTTTGCTATGACAATCTATGTATGTATAAACACATAAATGCACATTTTTATCTTCATAGAATTTTTCACGCTAACTTCATTGCTAGCCACAAGACATGAGTCACTATCATGCAACTATTTAGGCATGTTTGTATGTTTAATTATGTGGCTGAAAGTAAATTTGATATTGAACTTCTCAGTGTATGTAGATGACTCAGTGGTTAACAACACTGATGCTCTAGCAGAAGACCTGGATTTGATTCTCAGTACCTACGCAGTGGCTCACAATCATTTGTATTACCAGTTACATGGGATCTCACATATTCTTCTGGACTCAGGTGATACTAGACTGAGCGTGCATTTGGCTCATAGACATATATGAAGGTGAAATACATATCTAAATGAATACAAATAAATCTTTTAAAACCATATATCCTATTATATATAATTGGTATTATACAATTTTATAAAATCACTATCAAACTGATGTTTTAAATTTTCAAATGTATAGAAGAGAAAAGTAAAAGCCTTCATCCAGCCAGATAAATTATTTCAATGGAAACATGCCAAGCTCTCATTCTTCCTTGGTACTTTCCTATACTATTTTACACTCTGAATTGCTACAGTTACTTTGTTAAATCATTCTTCTTTCAGGAAAGGGAGTATATTTATAAGCATATCAAATTCTCCTTTACTATCCTGAATTTTGAAATCTTACATTACCATTTATTCATGAATAAATATAAAATAGCATACATCTGACACATTCATAGCAATTCATATCGAAAAAAATTACATACAAAGGGAAAGGATTAGAAAAAGTGAAGGGATGGAGAAGCATCAGAGAGGTGTAAAGGGAGAATATGTTTGCTTGATTGGTCTTTAATATTGTCTTAGCAACTACCTTTCATCATGACTCTTTGAACACCGATTATACCTCAGGATGCAGTTAAATATTTCACATAGAGCAATATAAGAGGAGAAAATTCTCTGTGTAAAATTAAACTCAGAAAGATCATTGGAAATGGTATCCTCTTGCAAATTCCTTGCTTTGTATGCCCTGATTTAATTTTATTTTAAATTATAGTAGCCGTTGAGAATCCAGTGACATTCATGCTCAGCTTCTCAATTCCCCTTGATTTTAAATATCACTAACCCCAATTTCTTTTTCCTTTGTGCTGCACATTATAATATTTCCACTCTCTATGAATTTGGTGTATAGAAACTTACACATATGTTACTCTGATACCATATATATTTCTTTTTTGCATAAAGCAAAAATAAATTTGCTTCCAGTTTATTTCAATGATGTCTATTCTTTGAGATTGTTAAAACACTGACAGAAGCAAAAGAAAACTTATTTAATTATACTTAATTTTGCTCTATTCACACTGCTCATTTTTGGAATACTCTGGGACTGAAGGAGTTATGTGACTTTCCAATGGATTTCATTTTTAATAGATTATAATTTACATGTTTTAATATTATGTTTCGTGCTTTATAATATGTCATGCTCACAGATAACTGCTAAATATTTTTGACAAGTAGAGCTTTTAAAAATGACTGTGGAGAAGAATCAGTCCTGCCTGGACAATTGGCCAAGTGATGTTTAGAATGCCTCATTTCTCCAGCTAAAGAGGCTATCCTTGATTGCATTTTCTTTGAGGTTGGTGGTATTTTCTCATCACAAGGTAGTGCAGCTAAATCTGATTCACCACAGGCTCCAATATCCACCGAAGGAAGACAGCTGCTACCTAAATCACAGTTCAAATTTCCTTACTAATCTATTATCTGATAGAAAAATTTCCTAACCGAACCACTCTGCCGACGCAAAATAATCCCAATCAAACAAAATCAGACCAAATTAAAAGATATCCAGGATTAATTAGACACCTGCTGTCCCGGGTGACCCCAAGGGGCAACGGGAAGCCACCAACGTGACCACCGGAGATGAAAAGGGAAAACCACGTGTTTATTTTTGAAGGAGCAGTTTAAATAGCCTGTGGGAGTGGTCTTGAGCTTTCCTGGAGAGCAGTAAAGGTTCAAGGGGCAGAGGGAAGGGGCCTCCGGTGTCCAAAAGAAAAGCAATAGACTTATCCACTATCTGTAGCATTACCCTAGGCTCGGAGAGGGTTAGGGGAGTCAGCAAGTCTGGGCTGCGACAATCCTCTGCAAGGCTGAGAAGTTTGAAGGTTGGCACAGTCTCATTTGCTGATGTTAGTGAGGCTGGAACTTTGTGGTATGGCATAGGGGACAGCCAGCATGGGGGAGGGGGGAGTTGTTGCTGGCAGATAGGGCATGCCTCATAGGAGGCCCAGGACAATATCGTACCAAATGGACATTTAGACCACATTTGAAGCAGCCTGTCAGCGAGGTGGACTTAGGCTGGGCTTTGGTGGGATGGAGCTTCATTGTTGTCTTTTCTTATCCCCCTTCCAGTGGCCTTAGGGCAGCTACTAAGATTGGGCCTGCAGAGTTGCTGCCTGCTGCAGCCTTGTCTGTTGGGGAGACTCAGCTGTTTCTTCTCGGGCATTAATAACTTTAAAGGCCATTTTCCCCAATTCCTTATAGGAGTTTGGGTCCTTCCTCAGCCCCCCCCCGCCCCCCCCCCCCACACACACACATACCCTTTAACTTTTTTCTAATATCTGTTACTTACTGAGAAACAAAATGGGGAGCCAAGAGTGTAGTTCCCGCTGGGGAGGCAGGGTCCAGCCTGGAATATTGGACCGTGGTCTCTTGTAATCGATTTAAAAAGATGGCTGGGTTTTCATCAGCGAGCTGCGTCATCTCTCAAAGTTTGTCAAAATTGACCACCTTTTTCTGAGACCATTTCCATACCCTGAAGGAGGCAACAAACCATGATGTCTTGCCTCTGTTGGCCACTTTGGCCAGGTTGGTAGTCCCAGTGTGGTTCTGTGGCTGGCACAGCCATTTCCCCCAACAGGGACCATACTGTCTACTAAATGAGTCTGGTCTGCATGTTGTCTAGCTGCTGCCTGAATTCTACTTGCTCCTCAAGAGTGAGAGTAGAAGCTTGGATGACATAGATGTCATGCCAGGCCTGGGACAGAGAGTGAAACTCTAATATAAACAGAAGGATTAGCAGAAAAGGAACCAGCTGCCTTTCTATCTGAGAGAGATCTGAAAGAGAAATGGGAACATAGACTTTAATAATGCCATCAGCTCCTGCTACTTCCTGGAGAGGGCAGAAAATGACAGGGTTATAGTGGGATCTGGTATAGAAGGAGATGGAGGGGGAGGATTGAGAGGGGTTAACCCAGTGCTTAGAGAGGGTCCAAGGGTAGGAAGGTGCATCTCCCTACCCTTCTGGTTTGGCTCAGGAGGGAGTAGGTGAGGGTGGGTAAGGAGAGGAATGTGGCGAATGGTTGCTCCACATAAAGAGTGTGGATAGTGAGGGTTTGAGGGAGTGGGGGAGGGGCCAGTGCCTCTGGCTGCATGGTCAAGGCTGAACTATTGGGATCCCATTTCTCAGATGGCCAGGAATCTGGAGGCACCATGACCATAGCAACCAAGAAAGGTGCTGCAAGACACTGACTACTGAGGGAGGGGCGAGAGTGCAGATCCCCAAAAACCATGCACATATGAGGGTTCTGTCCATTTGTCCCCACAGTGACAAAAATTTTCTAGGTCTCAGAGGATGGTAAACTCAAGGCTTCCATCTGGTGTCCATCACATCCCATTGTCAAGATCATATTGAAGCCAAATTTTAGTGCATAGAAAAATTAGTTGCTTGGTACAGATTGTATTGGACAGTCCCAATTTACTAAGATTTGTAAGAGGCAGACCAGGGGTGATTGAACAGATATGGCTTCAAATTGTAAGTGCCCATTGTCTATGTCCAATTGTGTGGCTCAAGTCTATTACAGTACATTCTTGGGCCAAAATGGGGCTGTGAAAATTGAATGTCACGCATTACCTGGACAAACAAAATTCACCTCAGTGAAAGTCTTAGATTTCACTGTGTAGGTCAGGCTTTTGGCATGGACCTCACTTTGAACAAAAGTCCAAAAATCGACAAAAGTAAACACAAATGGTCCCCCCCAAACCCTAGTAGCACAAACAAGAAAAATAAACACACCAGATGAAGCCGATCTAGCCTGGGAGCTTAGTCTGTTGGAGAGCACAGGGGATAAGGGCATTTCCAACATGTGACATTGGGCCTTTAGGAAAAATAACTTCTCAGTGGGACCTCCAAGATGTTAGGAATATTTTCCTAATCGAGTCACTCTGCCAATGCAAAAATAATTCCAACCAAACCAAATTAGACCAAATTAAAAGATTAATTAGACACCTATATTTCCAGGTGACCTCAAGGGAAACCAGGAAGACACCAACGCGACCAGCAGAGAAAGAGGGAAAAATCACATATTTATTTTGGGGGGGAGCAGTTTAAATAGCCTGTGGGAGTGGTCTTGACCTTTCCTGGGGAGAGGTCAAGATTTGGTGGGTTACCCTGACCCTTCTTGAGGCGGGATCAAGGTTTGAGGGGCACAGGGAAAGGGCCTCCAAAGATGGAGGTGGGAGGCTGGAATTACATTTTCCAGGCTGATAAATGTGTTCTTTTTGATGACAAGGAAGGAAAACATCTTAAGGAAATGTATACTGTTTTCCAGCAGAGTTACATGGTCAGCTTCAAGTGTTTCTTATCAAACTGAATAGAGGTGACACATGTCTCCCCATCTTTTTTCACACTGTTCTTTAACATATATACTTCTTCAAAAGAATCTCTTTTTTTGTAAGACAGTATGTACAAAAACCAATATCATACCCCAGCATGGAAAATAGAGGTGGCCATAAAATTCTATTTCAAGATGTGGTGCTATTGAAAATTAGTAACTACAGGAAAACAGAGAACTAGTTTCCTTCTCCAAGAGTGGCCACTGGGAAATCACCCTCTCTCCAGTGGAAGATCCCTCATTCAAGAACATTTGAAAAATAAGACTTCAAGAAAGTTTTATTGCTGTTGTTAGTTTGTTTTGCTTTCTGTTTTTATTTTGTTTTTTGTTTGTTTGTTTGTTATGACACAGAATTGAGTGGATGGAAGACAGGGATGTACTGAGGATGATTTAAGGATGATTATGAGTATTAAAATACATTTTATTAAACTCAAATAATCAATATTTTTAAAAATTTAATTTTTAATGGGTACTATTAAAAGATTTTCTTCTTTCATTTTTCTTTTCTTTATTTTTCATTAGTGGATATAACAAAGATATCCTGTATAAACTTTAGATTCATATTTATATGTCAATTGATTTAGTAAAAACACATGAACATTGATGGTAACGAGATAATTCAATGATTAAAACTCTTCCTAAACTAGTACGAAGATCTGAGTTTAGAATTAATATAAAGTCAAATAAAACAAGTAGCACAAATCTATATTTCCATTGGTCCTACAGTAAGTAGTGAAGAAGGGTAACATGGGTGGGGTCCGTACTGACAACGAAGTGTCAATTTCATTGTCAATTGTCATTTGCTTAAATACAGTGCTTCCATGCATCCGCAGACTCGAATCTATTCCCAGAATTTTGTCTGTACTGTGGTCTGATGTCCAACGAAGTGAGGCATTGGTTTGTTCAAGAGGCAGGGTTAAATTTTAGCTGGCCAGAAGGGATCATGGAGTCCCTTGGCCAACTCAGGAGAAGAGAAAGAGAGGCACTTGGAAGAGGAAGAGGTGGGACAAATGGGTTGTATGTTTTCCTTTTATTTAATTTTTTCCATTGTTCATTGGGAATCAACCCCAGTTACCACTCCCACTCCCCACCCCACCCCCATCCACTCTTCAGAGTTACTAAGGTATCCCTTGGGGAGTAAACAAAGACCTGCATACCAAGTCTACAAAGTCGAGGCAGGACCAAGCCCTTCCCCCCTTGTATCAAGGCTGAATAAGGTATCCAACCACAGGGAATGGGTTCCAAAAGTCAGTTCATTTACCCAGGATAAGTCCTGGTCCCACTGCCAGCTCCCCCACACAACAGACCAAGCAAGCCACATAATTATCACCCATATAATTGTCACCCAAATTCAGAAGGACTGATTTGATCCCATTCAGGTTCTCTAGCTGTTGGTCCACAGTCTGTGAGCTCCCACTAGCTGTCTCTGTGGTTTTCCAAATCATGATCTTGACCTCGTCTTGCTGATAAAATCCTTCCTCCCTCTCTTCAACTAAACTCCAGGAGCTCAGCCCAGTGTTTTGTTGTGGATCTCTGCTTCTATCAGTTACTAAATGGAAGTTCTATGATGACAGTTAGGGTTGTTACTAATCACATTATAGATGAAGGCTGATTCTCATATCCTATCTACCATTACTAGGAATCTTAGCTGGGGTCATCCTTGCATGGTTCTTTAGAGCTGGGAAGTAGACAGTGGTGGGGTTTTGTGGTTGATGGTAGTTCTCTCAGGTTTATATCCTTAATCTTCTTCACAAGTTTGTTTGGTTGTTTTTTCAAGACAGGTTTTCTCTGCGTAACAGCCCAGGCTATCCTGAAACTCACTTTTGTAGATCAGGCTGCCCTTGAACTCACAGAGATCTGCCTGCCTCTGCCTCCTGAGTGCTGGGATTAAAGGCATGTGCCACCACTGCCTGACTCTGAGTTTTATTTATTAATAAAAAACAAATCGTAGTCCTTTAGCAGAAATAAATCTTCCCTCATTTAGAAGTTGTTCATCTGACATGTTTTGCCATAACACAGAAAAACTTAAAGCTTCAGATGCAGGAGGAATCAGGAGCAGTTAAAAATAGAGACTACTGACTGATAGTGTTTCTCTCCTTTTGATGTGCTGTGCTGCCACATTTTGCTCTCCTATAACGTGAATATAGCAAGACTTCCTTTTTCGTTTATACTCTCTAGACTTAGCAGAGTATGACAGGTTTTAACAAAAACAAACGACATTCACACAGAAGGAGAGTAACAAGATATCTCTTCCCTGACCTTGCTTCCATGAGTTATATTATGAAGCTGGTCCACAGGCATGCTAATGATATTTATAGAAAAGCACCTTTCTTCTCTAAAGTGAAGGCCGCATATCCATTGCAGAATACACTCACAGGAGGAGGTTACTTGTTCAGAAAACAATGAAGATTGAACGTAGCTTTGTACTTGTATCAGATGATCATTTTACAGTAGTGTGTAGTTGGAAGTGGCATGAAGTACTTTATCATTTATGTCTCTGTTACAAAATTATGATACAAAATGATATGGAGTGTCTTGCTTGAACTCTTTTAAGTGTACCTTAGATAAAAGGACATAAAATAACCAAAAATAGATATCACCAGATCTGGGGCGCATTTTCAGCCATTGAGAGCACTTGTTCTTGCAGAGGACTTGGCTTCAACTGCCAGAACCAACATGGGGGCACAGAATTGTCAATTTGCATTTCCAAGAAATGTAGTTTCCTTTTCTGGCTTCTGCAGGTACCAGGTATGCACATTTATGATCATTCAGGAAAATCACTCATACATAGGAAGTAAAAGTAAACTTTTTTTAAAAAAAAAACAAAACGAGACTTAATTTACCTAGTTCATGCCTCATATTTTCATACCTCTAATTATTTGTTAATTGAGGGGACAGGGGGGAAAATCACAAGTTGCCTTCATTTTTTTCTTTTATTTTTCTAACTTTGATTCATAAAGTTGAAAGGGACTTTGTTAATAACAGACAGTAATGAATTTTCAACCTTCTAATCTTGTGTCAGTTTCAATTAAAAATGAATCCCATGTCCAACTGTTTTAGATTGTTTCAATAATTAAATATATTGAAGTCATTGAATGTTTAACATATTTACACAAATGTCATTTGTGTTCAATAAAGTAGAATGATCAAATATGACCTACAGTTCTTGATATTTATTAAGTGAACTATCTCATTAATCATTAATGGTGAGGAAGGAAAAGCACAGAAACATGTAATAGTAAATACACTCTGGAGTAGACTGAATGAGAGTGGTCTCCTTAGCTCATATATTTGAATACTTTGTTTCCAATTGGTGGAAGTGTTTGAAAATGTTTAAGAGATGTGGCTTTAAGGAGTGTGCTTTCAAGTTTCAAAAGTTCACTGTATTTTCAATCTGCTTTCTCATTTCTCTCTGTGTGTATTTCTCAGTCTCCCTGTGTCTCTGGGTCTCTCTCTGTCGTCTCTCTCTCTCTCTCTCTCGCTCGCTCTTGCTCTCTCTGTGTTTGTCTGTCATTTTCTCTCTCTGCCCATGCTTGTGGGTATGGTGTGAGCTGTCAGTGACTGCTTCAGTGTCATGCCTGCATTTCTGCCTGCTTCCAACTTCTCTGCCGTAATGGCATTGAACTTCTGAAACTAAGAACCCTAACTGAAAGTTTTCTTTGCCTTGGTAATTACATTTTGCTTCAGCAATAAAAATGTAACTAAGACACTGGAAGTCATTTGGATGTTCAATGTGAAATGGCTATTGCAGCCTCCACTAGCAGAGTCGTGTTAAATGCCTATCAATGCTTCATTAATGACAGAACTTTGATCCTTTTGCAGAAATCCACACAGGATATTACATTGGGAAGTTTTGCTTCTTTCTTCAATAATTTAAATATAGCAAGTATAAATATAAATGATACTTATCTTAAAAAATTACGTCAGTGAATGTACGGCCCGGGAGGCTAAACTAAAACCGTGACCATAAAAAATGAACTTTGTGTCAGGATTTGTGTTCATGCTGTTGAAAGCGCAGCTTATCATTAGGAATTGCATCCATTTTTGTTTTATGCAAGGTTCTGTAACATCCATAGCTGGTCCAGTCTGGAACCATGGGCTGTGTTTCATATTATATTATATTATATTATATTATATTATATTATATTATATTATATTATATTATTACCTTCAGGTTACAGATCCTAAATATTCCCAAAGTGTTTTCCTCTTAACTGTTGATAAGTTATGAGACTTATTGTAGTAGCATAAATGTATCAGTGTCGTTGCATTTTTATACAATGAGCAATTTATTTTGGAATTAAATTGAATAATTTGTAAAAGAATCACAGGGATATATAGTCTAGGAAAGGAATATATATATATAGAAACTGTTTAAACTTCACAAAACAGTCCTTCAGAAATATTGTTGCATAAGGACATATGTATGTGCACGCACACACACACACATATGTACATATATATACAAGGTTAGATTTATTACTAACATTTGAAAATCAAGCATCTCTACAAAGTGCTTGTATAAAGCACTTTAAAAATTTATTCATGTTAGTTTTGAAAATAATGCCCATGATTCATTTAATGGTGGGATTCAAATCATTAGATATCTATTTGTTTTAACAAAAAATTTTATAACCTTGCCTTAGCATAGTATTAAGTTAGAATATTGCTTATTGCTTGCTAAATGAATTAAAATGCTTAAAATCTCTAGGATTCATTTTATGGTAATGTACAATGAGAAATAACAAGGTTCAATTTTTAATATTGATATAAGCATTAAAAAATCAATAAGAGGATTATTACAATAGTGCTAACTAAAAATTGTTGAATAACTTATAATCTCATAATGATTGCTTTTTAGGAAATTCTGTCACTGTGTATTTAATGGCATTAGAAAAATGTCACAGCATTTTCCTAAACACTGAAAAATTAAGCTTGTAAAGTCACACAATTCATGCTATTATAACCGTAGAGTCATAAAAATAGTGTGGGGTACGAGTTGAAATAACTGACCTTCAAATGCCTCCTTATAGACCTTAAACATATTTGAACTTTGGTGAGTTATTATTTATCTGGTCTGAATTTTGTGTCTTTTCTTTAGTTTGTTAAATTCTAGGAAAAGACTTATTCACAATTCTTGCTATAAGAATCCTACCACTCAAAGGAAATATTCAAAAGCATTATCTTCTACTCTGTCCAAGGAAATGTAAATCTCTTATTAAAATGGATTTAATGGCACTTAACGTACTTCATGTTTAAATTCTAAGGAAAGTAGCTGGTTACAAGGCAACCATAATTCATTGCCTGCACACCTCACATGTTGTTTCTTTGAAGTACAGACGCAGACTGCTTCTCAAATGCTCTGCTCAAGCATTGCAACCAGCTTAACAACCTGAAACTAAAATAAAAATAAGTCAAAGAACTTTCTGGGGAGTAGATAGCTCTATTTTATCAACACAAAGTAAGCAAGCAAACGATACCCCATTAAATTTTACCACCCCAAGGAAGAAGTCTCGATACCTCAATTAATTTTAATGGAAAAGGTGACTACTTGAGACAAAAGATTTCACAAAACTTTGTGTGCAAGTAATGACATTTCACAACACCTTCATAAATACCTCTCGAAGAAGAGTCCATGTATCATTTGAAAGTATATGTCAGTGTCGTTTCATCTAAACCAAATGGCATTTTCAGAAACTTTTATATCTTTATTTAATGGTTTCTTCCAGCACTGTAAGTATTAATAGATTATCAAATTGAAAGATGTTTGCTTTGACCTTCACATAGCTCCATTTCTCCAGAGGTTTAATGTCTCTTACCAAGGAAGAGGAGAACATTAGGTGATTTCTCATCTCTCTACGATTCTATACTGCCTTTGTTATAGACAAATGATAAATCAGTTGGCATATGAAATTCTAAATAATGAACACAGAACACTTTCCACGTTCTCTTGATGTCTCAGTTCATAAGCCTCTATGAGAACATATACATATCTCAGTTCTACATCCAGGTTCTTAGGGAAATTTTGTTCAGTTGTTCTTAAATTAGTGGAGAGAAAAGCAGTACAACTGAACACAGATAGTATATATGTAATGAATGACTGCAAATTTATAGAAACAGCTCTTACTGTGGCTCAGATAATTAACATGGGATATATTATAAAATGAGAAAGGTTTGAGAGAAAGGGGTAGCTGTGCTGAGATCAATTTTAAATGACTTTCTATGACTGTCTAAACAGGGAATTCACAAATGACAAAACCAGTAGACAAGTTAAATGTACAGCAGAAAGATTATTTATTAGGTCTCAGCCCTACACAAGGACCTAAAGATAACTAAGGAATACTGAGAGTGGGCATGGGCAATGTTTTCTTTAAGGAAAAATACACCAATTAGTTATCTAATATCAAATGATCAGTCCTGGAAATATACATAGGAGTAAAATCATACAGACTGAGGAGGTTACATTATGGAATATATATGTATACACATAAACATATGTGCATGTAGAAACAATTAAAGAAAATAGAAGTCATAAATGTGAAAAAGAACTAGGAGAGGCATATGGGGAGTGCTTTAAGGGAGGGAATGGAAGGTAGAAATGACATACTTCTATTATAATCTCAAAAAATAATAAAAAAATCACTGATCCAACAAAATAAGAATGAAAAATGTGACTAAGTGAATATATACCCAGTCCCAGGATTCAAGATGTGGATAAGATAAAGATACAAAAACATAAGAAAATAATTGCCAGAAAAACAAATGTTAAGTAAAATGTCAAGCAATTTATTGGAGTATAGGGAAATTTGATTAAGAATAGACAAGAAAGAAAACATAAAATTCAAGGAAAGCAGTTGTTTCAGCTGTTGACTGAGTTTTCTGTCTCACCAGGTCCCACAGTCATTCAGTTCCAACGAATCACACAAAAGTCTACATTAACTATAAACTGATTGGCCTATTATCTCAGGCTTCTTACTAACTCTTATAACTTATATTAGCTCATAATTCTTCTCTGTGTTAGCCACGTGGCTTGGTAACTTCTTTGGCGAGGCAGTCCATCTTGCTTCCTTTGAGTCTAGGTGATGACTGCAGACTGCATTTTCCTGTCCCAGAATTCTTCTGTTCTCATTGCCTGGCTTCTACTTCCTGCCTGGTTGCCCTACCTATACTTCCTGCCTGGCTACTGGCCAATCAGCATTTTATTAAAATGCAAATGACATGGAGGAGACAGACCATTGTCCCACAACATTCATCAGAGTCAGAAAGTTTAATCGGAAGGAAAGTTAATCATAGAGGAATGTTTGTCAGGCTAGCTGACAGTATTTACTGAAGGAATGACCATGCTGTAACAAAGGAGAGCCATTGGGAAACAGGGCTTCTTGAAGCAGAACTATGTTCTGTAGCTTATCATAGTTTCCAATAGAATAGACATTGATATTAACTTGAGAATCCATTGATTTTCCAGGTACACATTACCTAAAACATTGCTATGCACAAGATAAAGGGGAAAGGAGTTGTTTATATTTTTATGTATTTGTTGATGATGACACTGTTATAGTATTATTTCTGTTGCTGTGAAAAAAACACTATGACCAGAAAGCACTGGAGAGGAAAGGACTTGTTTGGTTTACAAGACCAGGGTACCGTCCATCATGGAGGAGTGAAGGAGAATTAGATCCAATGAGTAAATATTCTGCATAGAATGAGTTCTCTATATAAAAATAAAACCACGTGCGTTTGGATGAGAAGGTGTGCTGGCAGAATCACTGGGGTTTTATTGCAGTACACAGAAAGCAGTGGGAGTCTAGATTTTTGTCTCACATATTTTGGTTGTTTCTACAACTAAACTATTATCTGGGCAGTTTCAAACAGCGTGAAGGTTTCTCTCTGTGTGTCATGTTTATAACTTCATGTTTTTAAGCCATTGCTTTGCTTGTTTTTTTTTTTTTTTTTTTCATTCTTCCTACTAGCAGGGAAATGAAAAACATTTAAATTCTATCATAGGACATGTTAGACATAACACTCTTTTATCAACTCTCCCTCACAGAAGAGCCCAATAAACTTCCAGATTTAAGTCATGCTATCTCCAAGCTCTTTAATACTTATATTAACTGCTAACTCACAAACAACAGAACCTATGAGGATTTGATTTAAAAGCGCTAAGAAAACTTTTCAACACAAATAGCAATTCAATAATACACACCAACAGCCGTAAAAATTAATTTTCCCCAAACCATTCTTTCTTTAGGAAGCAGCATTAAAATAAAAGCTAACAAACAAAAGTCTCACGCAACTAAAGCGATGCATGTAATTGAAGATAAGAAAATCGAGAGTCTGTTCAACCAGTGTGTCTTAAATTGTGTTGTGCAGTTTGTATGAAGGTGCAAGGGACAGCTGTCACCCCTGTGTTAACAGCTCTGCTACATAGGAAGGTTTTCCTCTGGGGAATTGACCTTCCCCCAGTGAACTCTGTTTCTTCTGTGTTAGCATATATTTGGGATTTAAATATTCCTCGGGAGCATTGTTAGGAGACTGCTGCTTAACTAGAGTACAAAACAAAACAAATGTATTCTATTTCTTCTTATCTTCTATTTTACATTACATCCCCACTGCAGTTTCTGCTCCCTCCATAGCTCCCATCCCATTCTTCTTTTCCAGATCTATCCCCACTTCACTTCCCTTTTGATAAGAGACCTCCAAGAGACAACAGCAAAACAGGACAAAAGAATAGATAATAAGACTCAAAGCCTTCATAGGGAGACTGGACAAAGCAACCCAACAGGAGGAAAAGAATATCCAAAGCATTCAAAAGAGTCAGAGACATGCAGCTCCCACTGTTTGAAGTCCCACACAAACACCAAGCTATGACTGTTCATAACATATCTACAGATGAGCTGGTGGAGAACCGTGCAGGCCCTGTGCTTGCTTCTCCCATCTCTGTGAGCTCATGTGCACTCAGCTAAGTAGATTTAGTGGGCCATATTCTCCAGGTGTCCTCCATCCCACATTCTTTCCTCTCCCCCTTCCAAGGGGCTCCCAGATTTAGACCCTGCATAATATGTGGTTGATCATGGGTCTCTTGGTAACTCTACAAGCTACCACTACTGATGTACTCCAGGCTCATTGTCTTGCACATTCCTCACTTAAGCATTTAAATAATTCACTGCAAACTGAAGTAACTAGAGTAGCTTTGCAAAGCAGTCTTTTGAATGGTATCTGACTCACAAGAGCATTCTTTTTTTTTTTTTTTTTTTTGGTGACTTCCTTTGTTCAATTTTTTTTCCTGTGATTGTAATTATATCTTTCCCTTTCTATTCTCCAAATCCTCCCTCTCTCCTTGCACTCTTTCAAATCATGTCCTTTCTCCTATTAGTTATTGTGGGAAACATATATGTTCTGTCTGCATGTGTGTGTGTGTGTACACGTGTGCATACACGCGTGCACTTACTTATTCTTAAAAACAACTTCCTCACTCTATATAATGTTTTTTCTATGTAAATTTTCAGAAATGACCTCTTAGTGTTGGGTAACCAGTTGGTTTGCTCTCCCATGGGTAAGACCCACACTCAGCATTTCTGAGTTGACTATGAATCTCTGTGTTTAGTAAGTCATGGTGATGAGACTTTATGGGCATAGCTTTTGATATTGCTAAGAGACACAGTCTCACTGGGAACTTTCTTTTAAATGTCTATTTCAAAATGTGATATTGGTGGAAGATAAATATATATGAAAGAGAGGCACCCATATTTTGAGGTACTTTTATTTCAACTTAATTTTTAATTAAAAAAATTGGTGATATTATCCCTTGGGTCAATTCATTATAGTTTGAAAACGAACTGTTTCTCTTTAAAAGTAGAGTCAAGGGCTGGCATAGTAGCTCAGTAGTTAGGAGCACATACTACTCAAGGAAGATGCACGTTTCCAAGCACCTGTGTGGGACGGCTTCAAACCATCTTTTGCTGTAGTACCAGAGATAAGATGGTCTCTTATAGTTGGTACAGGGACCTAAGCACACCTGCAAATCCACAAATCATACACAAAACTGAAAACAAAAGGATAGATTTCTAAAATATAGTTTTAAGTTGCTTGGGGAGATATAATTACCATAGGACGTGTTAAAAATGTACAGGTTTAATTACATAGAGTGGAGAAAAATTATATTTTAGGACCAGATATAATTTCTGTTCTTAAATTCTTTGGAAGATATTGTTAAGAACATCTCAGAAAACACTGTCATAATCATATATCTTTATCAAAGTACTACTATTATAAAATGTTATTTTTCCTCTTAACATATCTGAAATAGGGATGTATTTCAGCATTTGTTTTATCTTTTTACTGTCAGCAATGCAACAGTAACAACAAAGATGTCATTTTCTGACTATATTTAGATATTCCATAGCTGTTCAAGTTATTATCATCTTACAGTTTTAATTATTTGTATTATGGACACTACATGAATGAAATTAATTTGCTCTCACTGATATTAAAATTTGAAAAATAATTAAAATTGTAAGTTTTATAAAGCAGTGAATTAAAGAACACAAGACTAAAAAATAAATAATGGATAAAACTGATATTATGTTAAAATAGAGTTGAACTAAAAGATAAAAAGAAATTATTTCGATACATATCACATACCATTTTGTGGAGGATAAAACTATAAAATGCACACCTTAAAATGAATTTGAATTGCAAATAAATTGGCATGTTTCTTTATTCAAAATGCAAAACACGCCGGGCGGTGGTGGCGCACGCCTTTAATCCCAGCATTTGGGAGGCAGAGGCAGGTGGATCTCTGTGAGTTCGAGACCAGCCTGGTCTACAGAGCTAGTTCCAGGACAGGCTCCAAAACCACAGAGAAACCCTGTCTCGAAAAAAAAAAAAAATGCAAAACACCCATAATATCATAAAGTCATCTAAACTGGTTTGTTTTCATGGTAGATTCTAAAGTAATTTTAAAAAGCCTTTGTACCAAAACAAAATTGGTTATTTTTTTCTTATTTATTAGTTATGTAATAAAGGTGTCAATAATTAACATGATTTTTCATTGTCTAAAAAAGAATAATAAATTTTAAGACATAGGAATGAAGGAAAAAATTAAATTGACTTAACTATAAAATCTAGTGCTGTTCTAGTTTTCAGTTTCCCTAGGAGTTCAGATTTTCACTAAATCGAAGCCTTACACTATTCCATACACATATGTGTACACAGGTGCATGCACACACACATACATATAAATTCTCTATTTATGGATAGATGCTCCTCTTCCTATATGCACAAAATATACTTAGTTCTGTTTTCTCAGATTCTAATTTGTGCTTTTTATTTAAGAATATTTTTTTATATTTATTTATTATGTATACAATATTCTGTCTGTGTGTAATACATGCAGGCCAGAAGAGGGCACCAGACCCCATTACAGATGGCTGTGAGCCACCATGTGGTTGCTGGGAATTGAACTCAGGACCTTTGGAAGAGCAGGCAATGCTCCTAACCTCCGAGCCATCTCTCCAGCCCCAAGAATATTTTTAAAAGAAAGATATAAATATATTTTACCTCCAAGACTGCATATCATAAAATTGGAATATTGTCCAATATTGGAAAACCACCTATTTTGTATTTATTTTAATGACGTTGCTGACCCCATACACATCTACAGTATATTAACTACACCATGCAATAATTGAAGCATTTCAGATCAATATGGCAGAATACACTGTTGTTTGATTTTATTGATCTTTCATTGAAAAGTAGCTTTATCTTTAAATGTGAACTCAGGCAAAATTCATAGTAGCATCGATATTCCTTGTGAGATTTTCACCAATATTTTTTGATAAATACAAATTTGGGACACCATTACATGCAAATTACAGTAGCTGTTAGGTTTATCATTTAACCATGTCTTCTTTATCTTAAATCTGGAACAACACACTTAAATCACTAATAATGGTTTATTTTATCCTGTGTTATGTTTTATATGATAAAACATCATTCTGATAGGTAATGTATATGTTTCAATAGCATGACATTTAATTACCTCTCTGCATGCATGATTTTGTGGTTGTATGTTTGCTGAAGGAGATTAACATGTGGATAATATAACATCACTTCAGATTAAAATTGTAAATGGAATCTGCAAATTTGTTTCCAGGCTGCCCAGACCAAATAATCACGCAGAAACTATATTAATTACAATACTGTTTGACCTATTAGTTCAGGCTTCTTATTAACTAACTCTTTAAATCTTAAATTAACCCATTTCTATTGTGTGTATACCAGTAAGGTTCTGGTGTGTCCTTCTCTTTTAGCAGCTACATGGCATCTCCTTGATTCCTCCTATTTTCTCTATCTCTTCCAGCCTGGCTATATTCTGTGCTCCCATAGGCCAAAGCAGCTTCATTCATTAACCAATAAAAGCAACACATATACAGAAGGAACCACACACCATGAAATCTCTCAATTAATATTTTAGTGAGTTCTCTGGCAATATTGACACCCATGTTGACGGAACATATGAGCTTTGGGAAATCAAACTGACTAAAAGATTTGCTTCTCTCAGTTACATTTTCAACATTCATAGTTTTCATCTTATTTTTCAATGATAAATTGACAAAGCAGCTTTCCCTTGGAACGCAGGCAAAATGTACAAAAACAAACAAACAAAAAAAAAAACAAAAAAAAAGTATGACAACAGAATATCCTCCTTTATCTAATTCCTAAGTAGAATCCGGACCATAGTGGCATAGAAGTAACTTTCAACCCAAGTGACAACTTCAATGGAGTAATTGACTTCTGTAAACTAGTAATGTCTTCTATGGCCTGTTCATGGTCTACTATACTCCATTAAGTAGAAATTCTGAAGATGTGAGGAATAGCTCAGTAGTAGAGGAATTAGCTACCATGTATGAAGAACTAGGTTAAATTTCCATCATTAGAGCAGTCCTGAAAAATAATGGGTCTTAGTAGGAATATGATAATTGATCAATTGATATATTTATTCACCTAACAAGTATTTATCCTATTAATTTGAGATTGTGTAACAAATTCTGGTGTTATGGTGATAAAGAAAAAATTATATATTCTGTAGTTTAAAACATGCCCTGTCATAAAATACACTTAATAAATGGATATTACAATTCATCATGATTATAAGAATAAATTACACTGGTGGCAATGAGCTCAGGGGATGTATTCAAGAGAGAGTTTCAAAAACAGTGTGTTGAAATTCAATGCTTGACTAGATTTTCCCTACTAATGAGAAATGTTCAAGAGGGCTTTCAGAATTTCACTCCATCATTTAGAGTATTAGATCACAGATAAGGAAGATACTAAAATCTTGTTATTTGCAATAGATAAAAGGTTTATGTTAGCATGTTTTAGAAATTAATTTCAGATTAAAATTATACTACTTAGATATCATTTTAGCTTTGGTTTTAGTGTTTCTTCACTGTTATTATTATTTGTTGATTCTCGGATACAAACTTGGCTTTATTATTTCCCTAGGTAGGTCAGGCTGCCAAAACACTCAGTTAGCCTACCATATGGTGGAATAGCAAGGATATGCCAGAATGTGTGTCTTTTAGCTGCTGAGTTTATAAAGTGTCATTGAAAAATTTTTAATGGTTGAATTTGAAATTGCAAGCTTGAATTGTTTCATCATTTGTAGTATTCCTAGGAATGGTCAAATTTACAAGAAAATGAAGTCTAATAGTTATACCTCAAATTTTTATTTTTAATGTATTTTACCAAATACTTTAATACAGACTACTCATATGCACTTCTATAAATAAAGAGTTTATGTAAGAAAAAACTGTGTTTAGAGATTCAGATTTTTAAATCATGATTCAGAAAAGCAATATGTTTAACAGCAGTTATTTGTTCTAAGGAATGAATGGCTGCAGTCCCTAAAGATTCATTTGAATAGTCAGGATTTCTAATGTGTTTGTCTTAAGAGGTAGGTCAATAAGAGGTGATATTATAAGAACTGTTCTGCATGTGTTTGTATTTTCAACAACCACAGTATAGAATTGCTTTATTTTTTTAAAAAAATGATTTATTTATTTATTTTTTATGTGCATTGGTGTTTTGTCTGCATGTATGTCTTCGTGAAGATGTCAGACTCCCTGAAGGTAGAGTTACAGACAGTTTTGAGCTGCCATGTGGGTGCTGGGAATTGAAACCAGGTCTTCTGGAAAAACAGTCAGTGCTCTCAACTGCTAAGACATCTCTCTAGCCTTATAGAATTGTTGATTTTTACTCCTATATTGGATTAACAAATAAGATGGAAATTATAAAATTAATACAAGATATTAACTTGCTTTCTTTCCCCAAAATCAGTTCAAGTAATTGCACCCTTTTGCCCAAATCATTTCAATTAGCAGTATCAAAACAAAGGACGGGGGCAGGTGGAAGAGTAAATAAGTCAGAGTATTAATTGAACTAGGACCATCAACCTGAATCAATTAGTCAGGAAGTCTAGCCAATACCTCTCTGCAGCATTTAGTTGTATAATGTCAGATTAGATCAGTAACTGGTAACTTACCTACTTCTTACTTCTTGTAAATAGACACCTTACAAAGTATGACCAACTAAGAAATTGAGTTATGCTCTGTTGATCAAACATAAAACATACTCTCCTTATTAACTAACATCAAGTGTTCAGATGCCAAGAGTCTCCCACCAGGGTACATCTAGAGTCCTTCCTTTCTTTCCACATGCAGCTTTCCCACCCATTTGACTTTACTCTGTTTCCACGCCCTCAGGTGGCATTATAGAGGCTTCTACATTAGCTAGAGCAAGTTCTTAATAAATGCTACTTATTTACATTCGGGCTTGCATTATTTGTCTTCTGCAAGAAAGATAAAACGTCTCTATTCACAAAGCTGCTGAGTGGATGAAGTTCTACCAAACACATCACAGTGGCTTCAAGTTTGTCCAGTAGATCACTGAACACTGGTTGAACTCAAGAGAAAAAATAATGTGCAAGGCTAATTTATATGTAAATATGCATATGCTAAAAATAGTAACCCTGTCTATATAATGTTTTAAAATTTTCATCTTTATAGAAACTGTTAAATGTATTTACAAGAACTTTAAGGCATTGAAGAAAGAAATTGAAGAGGATACCAGAAAATGGAAGGATCTCCCTTGCTCCTGGATTGGGAGGATCAACATAGTAAAAATGGCAATTCTCCCAGTCAGTAGGCTGCCTTTTTGTCTTAATGACAGTGTCCTTTGCTTTACAGAAGCTTCTCAGTTTCAGGAGGTCCCATTTATTCAATGTTGCCCTTAATGTCTGTGCTGCTGGGGTTATACATAGGAAGCGATCTCCTGTGCCCATATGTTGTAGGGTACTTCCCATTTTCTCTTCTATCAGGTTCAGTGTGTTCAGATTGATATTGAGGTCTTTGATCCATTTGGACTTGAGTTTTGTGCATGGTGATAGATATGGGTCTATTTTCATTCTTCTACAGGTTGACATCCAATTGTACCAGCACCATTTGTTGAAGATGCTTTCTTTCTTCCATTGTATACTTTTAGCTCCTTTATCGAAAATTAGTTGTTCATAGGTTTGTGGGTTAAAATCCGGGTCTTCTATACGATTCCATTGGTCGACTGCTCTGTTTTTATGCCAGTACCACGCTGTTTTCATTACTGTAGCTCTGTAATAGAGTTTGAAGTCAGGGATGGTAATGCCTCCAGAAGTTCCTTTATTATATAAGATTGTTTTGGCTATCCTGGGTTTTTTGTTTCTCCATATAAAGTTGATTATTGTCCTTTCAAGATCTGTGAAGAATTTTGATGGGATTTTAATGGGGATTGCATTGAATCTATAAATTGCAGGCAAATGAATGGAACTAGAAAAAAAAATCATCCTGACTGTGGTAACGCAGATCCAGAAATATAAACACAGCATGTGCTCGCTCTTGGTGGATATTAGACATAAAGCAAAGGATAACCAGGCTACAACCCACAGCCCCAGAGAAGCTAGGTGACAACGAGGACCCTAAGAGGGATGCATAGATTTCCCTAGGAAAGGGAAATAGATGAGATCTCCTGGGTAAACTGGTGTGGGGACCTTAGGGATTAGGTTAGGTGAGTTGGGGCAGGGCAGAGCGGGAGTAATGAAAGAGATACATTGATAGCGGGGGACATTTGGGGTTAGGGAGAGACTTGGTGTCAGGGAAACTGCAGGAGTCTACAAGCATGACTCCAGCTAAGATTCCTTGCAATAGCAAAGAAGGTTCCTGAACTGGCCTTATCCTGCATTTAGGTGGGCTCTCATTAGAAACCCTTCAGCTGTAACTGACAGAAGCAAATGCAGATCTTCACAGCCAAGCACTGGGAGGAGTGATTGGACAAGGGGGAGGGGGGCAGATCAAGACCGTGAACGAAAACTCACAGAGATAGTTGAAATGACCTTGTGGGAGCTCAGGAACTCAGGACTGACCGTTGGGGATCCTGCATGGTACTGACCTGGGTCCTCAACACACAGGCGATAGCTGTGAAGCTTGGTGTGTTTGTGGGGCTTGTAGCAGTGGGATCAGAGTCTATCCCTGGAGTATGAGCTGGCTTTTGGAACCTATGACCCGTGATTGGTTGCCTTGCCAAGGCTTGGTGCAGGGAGGAGAACTTGGTATGCAGCAACATGATAAGCCATGCTTTGTTGTTTCCCATGGGAGGCCTGCCCCTTTCTGAATAGATGTAGGTGTGAGGCAGGAAGTGGGTGGTGGGAACAGGAAGAGAGGAAGGAAGGGAAATCGTGGTTGGTATGTAAAGTAAATGATGACAACAAGTACAGGATTCAAAGACTAAAATTTTAAAAGCATTTGAAAAACTTTCCCTTTGGAAGAAAGCTGCTTGGGTACTCTGGCCGCACAGGCAGCCTCAGGAAGTGTTCCCCTGAAACTGAAGTTATTGGAACTTGTAAACCACTTTACATGAGCCCTGGAAAGAGAACTCAGGTCCTCCTCAAGAGCGCACTATGCTCTTGATGGCTGAGCCAATTCATTCATGCTGTCATTTGTTATAATGACAAAACCCTTAGTAAAATAAACATAAAGTGTAAACTAAATTTGAATTTCAAATTAGTAATGCATCATTTTATAGAACAATCATATCATAAATATTTTCCAAAACAGATTTACTCTAAAATATCATTCATTAGTTATATGATATTCAAATTAGAGTGTTTGTTATACTTCTTGTAATGTTTATTTGCAGAAGCCTTGATAAAAGCTCATTTTGCAGAATTTTAGTAACTTATCATTAAATCAAAGAAAATTCTGAATGTTCTCTGGCATCAAATCTGTTTTATTAAAATAATTTTAAAGTATACTAATGTAGGTTATAAAATGCAAAGATGGAAGGGAATCTTTCTTTCACTATTTATGTTATCTTTAATAGGTATGATTGCAGAGATATAACTAATAAAAGTTCATAGTTATTTGGATTGTGGTATTTTTTTGGACTGCATTCTGGTTTTTTTGTTTTGTTTTGTTTTGTTTTTTTTTTTTTTTTGGTTTTTTTTTTTTTTTGGTTTTTCGAGACACGGTTTCTCTGTGGTTTTGGAGCCTGTCCTGGAACTAGCTCTTGTAGACCAGGCTGGTCTCGAACTCACAGAGATCCGCCTGCCTCTGCCTCCCAAGTGCTGGGATTAAAGGCATGTGCCACCACCACCCGGCTTTGGACTGCATTCTGGCATAGCTCAGATTACTTTTTGCCAGTTTGGCAACATTCATGTCTTAAATGAAAAGGGAAGAAATATGGCCTCTGGTAAACTGAATGTGTTCCAGTGGCTCTCCCCTCCCCAACTTGTACTTAGGAACATAAGTAACTACATTTGGTAGAATAGGAAAACACACATTTGTACACACAAAGACATGAATGAAGTTGCTGTAAGAATATACTACAGTTTGGTTGTTCAGGGACAGTTGGAAGGGTAAGTGGGGCATGGGTGAAATAGTAATACATTATAAAATACATGATGGGTCTTGATTGAAGGATAAGCCAAGGTGAGAAAGTAACGGACAGCAAGCAAGTAAGCAGCATTCCTTTAAGGTCTCTACCTCAATCTGATGTCCACGATTCTGTGTTGGGATCTTACTATGATTGCTCTTGATGATAGACTTAAACCAGTAAACTAAAATCAACCCTTTCTTCTCCCATTTTGCTTTTGTTTAGTATTTTGTCAGAACAGAGAAATACACTAGAACAATGATTTAGTCATGAACGTAATCAGGTCACGATTAGTGGGGTAACACTATTAGCAGTTCGTATTTCACTGTCTTTATGAAGGCAATGGAACATACAGTAACACAATAATGATGACTGACTAGCCTTTAATAAGACCTTCTAGGGTTGTTTTGTTTGTTTATAATTGAAAGAATCATAGAAGGAAACAAGTGAAACCACTTGACTACAACTAAAATGAATAATATAAGAGATCATTGAATATGAGCACTTGTGGTTCTATTCAGTTTTAGTGTTTTAGCTTGGATCCTGTAAAAGATGACATGAACATAAAGACTTCAAAGCTGTAGATTGGAAAGATGGCTCAGCACTTAAAAATACTTGGAGGACTTCAGTTTCCAACACTAAATCAGGCTGGTCATAACTGCCTGCAGCTCCAGGTCCAGTGGATCACACATCCCCTTCTGGAATTGGTGAGCGTTTACATGACCATGTACTTAAATAATGGTAAAAAAAAAAGTTTTTAATAAGAAAGAATATTATTAAAGAAAGGAGAGAGAGGGATGAACAAAGGGAGAGATGGAGAGTGGAGGGAGTCAGTGAAAAAAGAAGAGAGGAAGAAAATAAGAAAGATAAAAACTTGCTATGGAAATATCAGCCATATCATTAACATGAACTTTATATTACAGCTTATATTCTCACTTTCTGCTTTAAAATACTTTTGGTAATTATACAGGATGTTTTTATACCATGTTTCTATACGTGAACTCTAAATATGTACCTAGCAATTGGATGCAGTAGGAATATTTTTACATCTGTGGAAACAAATACATTGAGACAGAATAAAGCATTGTATTTACCAAACTGTGTTCAACGCCTTTTGGTGTGTATATTTTATTCATGAATTTTTAAAAATACATTTTTATTAAAATATAAAATATTTATTAAAATATTTATATTTGAATTGATATAAATTTATAGCCTACTTTCCAATTAATATTGCAACACTCTATATACATAAAATATACATACAAATTATATATATATATATATATATATATATATATATATATATACACACACACACACACACACAAAAAACCTCATGTGTCCATTTCTGTGATTTGACAACATGGGGTTTCAGGACTTACCACTTTGTGTTGTATACAACAAGCGGACTCATCTGCAGGACAGGCTAAGTCTCCTCTCAGCAGTCATAGGATAAACTATAGGCTTATAGTTTTTTGGTTAAGACTAGGGCCCCATAAAATTTCCTTCATTTCATATTTGAATATGTATTGACATTGTCATTATTCAAGCTTTATTTATGAGATATTTTCTAGAAAAGACTATCTCACTGCAGACATCTTGGTATTCTGTTCTTACAAACTTTCCGCTGCCTATTCCCTGAGCCATGAATTCAGGAACTGTGGTTAAGATATATCCATTCCTACAAGAGCTAGTTCCAGGACAGGCTCCAAAACCACAGAGAAACCCTGTCTCGAAAAACAAAAAACAAAAAACAAAAACAAAAAAAAAAACAAAACAAAACAAAAAAAAGATATATCCATTCAAGCTAGGTTACATACAAATATCTGCATCGTATACCACTGTGATTTCCAGTGATACTCTCTATTTGCTTGTCCCAGTCAGTGTTCTAATGCTGTATAGAGACACAATGACCACAAAACTCTTATTAAAAAGGCATTCAATTGGTGTCTGTTTCAGTTTTAGCAGTTTAGTTTATTCTCATCATGACAGGATGTATGGCAGTGTGCAGGCAGTAATGGTTTTGGAGAAGGAGCTGAGAGTTCTACATCTGGCCTTTTAAGCAGATGGAAGAGAGAGCCACTGGGAAGAGAGAGATGACACTGACTTGGGCTGTTACGTCATCTCTAGTGACACACTTCCCCCAACAGGTTACATCTCTAAATCCTTGCAAATAGTGCCACTCCCTGGTAACCAAAGAATATCAAATCTATGGGAGAAAGTGGCCATTCTCATTCAAACTGCCACAGAGGCTTCTCTGAGGAGGGGCAGTAACCGAACTTAGCTGTGGGTATAAGGATAAGACTAAGAATGTAGTAAAATTTGTGCTGGGTATAGCAAGTGACAACATGAGATCCTTTCTAAGGTTTATGCCTTCTTCCTAGATTGGGAAATGGCTAGTAGGTTCATATACCAGGAATAATTTCTATCCTGTTGAATTGCTTTTAAATCCAGTTGGGCAGCCATTAGTAACCACCAATATGCGAGTGCCACTTGCTGTACCTGTTTTGTCATGCTGGCCGTTATTGTGGGACCTAAGTGTTAAGTTTGAAAAAACTATCAAATTTCCTCTCTTGTCAGATTACATGGTATTTTATGGTACCATAAAGGCTAGCATGACAACTGGGGAACCTGCAGAGGAGGAAACAAGGCTCCCTGAATTCTTGAATACAGGTGCCAATAATGTGGCTTGGACAGTATATGGGGCCACAGACAGCGGGACTCGGATCTAACCCTAATGCATGAACTGATTCTGTAGAGCCCGTTCTCTGTGGAGAGATACCTTGCTCAGTCCAGGGATGGGGGGTTATGGAGGGCCATGGTCCTGCCTCATTGAGGTGATGGGACAGACAGTTGACTTCCCAGGAAACCTTACTATTTCTGAGAAATGGATGGGGGTGGGGGGGGAATGAGGGGAGCAGGAGGAAAACAGGGGGAATGGGATTGGTATGTAATGAATAAATATATAAATTAATTAAAAGAATATTTTAAAAATAAACAAAAAAAAGCTAGATTGACATACAAGCTTTTAGGTTAAACCTTGTTCAAATCATTTCAGTACTATTCCCTAAATTTGCAGTATTTTTAAGTCATCAGGTCTTTCCTTTAACCTCAAAACACACAATGTCCTCTCTTATCTATGGTACCTAAGTTCAAACCTTCAGGTGAGATATAAAATAGGAAGCAAACACATAAAATGGGAAAGTATTAAGAAACCCTGGAGGGGGTGATTTGAGAGAATAGCAGGATGCAAATGATGTGAAGTGGGAGATAGAAAATGGAGAGTTTTCTCCAAATTACGAATACGGAAATAGGTCAATACACATAAAGGAGGAGAGATGAGGGAAAAATAACACAAGAGTATCGAATAAAGTCTCAAAGAATCATACTAATATATATTCATCTAAAAGGATATACTATACATATGTGTATGTGCGTGTGTGTGTGTATGTTCTCTGTGTGTGTGTGTATCTTAAAGTTTATCCCATTGGGCAGACAATGTTCTCAAATAAATAAATAAATAAATAAATAAATAAATAAATAAATGCTCCTTTCCAGTGGTTTGCCACCGTATATTATTGATAGACCCTGTGCTCAACATCTTACCAGAAGTTTAAAACCTCAATTCCTCTTGGTAAAATTTAAAATGCCATCTTTATGAGCTATCGTGGGATTTTACTTCGATGTGAATTGATCCTAAGGAAGTCAAGAACATGGCAGTCAATGACAGATAATGGACACTATGAAAATATCCGAAGGAAATATCTGAGTGTTATTTTAGAAGAAAGATAATGAATGGAATTTTGACTTTCTAAAGTATTTCCTAGTGCTAGATTATTTAACTCCTGCATTATATTATTCTTAGGATTAACTTTTCTCTCCAAACTTTGTAATGAACTTCCAAACATGTTTAACTATTAACTTAGTTTTTGCTTATTGTTGGTAGCACTCTGGACAGGAATAAATATGCATTATTTTGCATTTCTCATTTTTCTTATACAGTTATTCATTATCTGCTTTGTATGTGGTCATGGATACCAATCAGGATAGGTCCCTCCTCAACTGAAGATTGCTCTTTGAAGCTATCATAAGATTTTTCTTATGGTAAGATGGTAAATTTTCAGATGTTCCTCAATGTCAGCCCGCCACCTGGTCCTTCATCTTCTCATTTTAACAAAATTCAAAATTTCTTATGTTATTTTTTTTAAATTTGAATTTTGCTTATAAGGTTCATTAAGGTTTATTTGTAAGGTCTGCACACATTAATGTTCTTTGAAAGCTGAAAATGAGTGTAGGATATTAATTTTTTTTCATGTTTGCACTACTCAACTGTTTTCTGATTTTTCTTGTCTTCCCACTGCTTTAAGGAATAAGGTCAAAATCACAAATCATGACTTCTGAAATCTGTGTGCCTTAATAATAAAAATGGTGTCTCCAGGTTCATGCAGTTTGCCTCTCAAAAATAAAAATGTACAAATGAAATCTGGCTTAAAGCTAAAGTTATTACATACACATGAAGGAAAAGCAACAAAAGGAAGGGTTTAAAGATTCAGCTTAATCAGAAGATTAGCCTCTAATATTGGAATAAGGTCCAAGCATTCATTTTCCATCAAGACCTGGAAATCTCTGATGGGACTTAAACAGATCACAGATAATTATCTGGTAGAGATACCACAGGGTTAAGACTAGTACCAGGAGAAAAGGTATTCCAATTAGTTTTTTAGGACGTCCTGACAGTAATAGTTTCTAATCATATATTTACTGTAAAGAACAAGTAATGGAAAACCTGTTTCTGAAAATCCAACCTTCTCAAAAAACCACAATAAACTTGGTAGTAATATATATTAAATATAGAATACAATTTCAGCTCTTCTCTATCCTTAATAGTAAAAACAAACACTTAGATTAAAATTAAAGCAGGATATGGAACCATTTTTCAAGTTGAAACAAGCACAAAAATCTGAGCTGCCCTGGAGAAATTTTATCTCAGTAAAGTAGGGGAGGCAATTCTAAAGATCAACTCAAGAGAATATGAGAAACCAACAATTCCAGAGAAGCTTTTATTTCGATGGAAAATACTACCCGAGGCTGCCATACAGCCAAAAGGACAAACCAATTAAAATTAGGAGAAAAAAAGAAAAAGAAAAACAAAGAAAGAGCTATGGGAGACACAATACAAAATACACAAAATACACACTACATACTTTTAACAACTATCCTCAAGATGAATTTATTTTTTAATTTTCAGGATGTACTGTTCCTAAAACCAACAACAAAGTCTAATTAAGTGAAGTTAGCCCTGTGCATTGACAATCTTTGACACTGCATATTAATAATAGATTATTTTATGAAGAAAAAGACAAGCAACTCAAATTTCCAGTTTTAATTGAAAGTCTGGTGCAAAATATGATGTTATAAAATGAAAGAAGACAAATATTATGAATAATAGTTCATGAAAATATTATAAACAAAATTAATTAAGAGTTTATAATTTAGGTGGACACTGTAGAAATGCATTTAATTTTATATATAATTAAATATATATCAAATATATATATGAAAGGAAATTCTTTATATATCATCAAAACAATACAATTTTATATTGCCAAGATATTTTTATTTAAAATATATTTTATTGTTGTGTAAGTGTGCATGGACTGTGAAAAGGTACATGTGAATGCAGGCTATCACAGTACTATGAAGATCGTACCTCCGGAGTCCTCCCCTCCCACTGTTGGATCTAAAGGTTAATCTTGGCTCATTAAACTTGTACAGTAAGATTATTTATCTACTGAGTTATTGCATTGAGCTCAAAGGAATTTTTAATGTGCCAACTTGACTCCACATATTGAAACAAAATTTTTCATCAAATGACATAATTGAGAAAGTAAATTAATAAAATTTAATAATGAATAAAATTGCTGCCTACATACTTATGAAAATTAATAAAACTAGTGATTAATAAAACAAGTGTAGAGCTGGGCGTTGGTGGCGCACGCCTTTAATCCCAGCACTCGGGAGGCAGAGGCAGGCGGATCTCTATGAGTTCGAGGCCAGCCTGGTCTACAAGTACTAGTTCCAGGACAGGAACCAAAAAACTATGGAGAAACCCTGTCTCAAAAATTTAAAAAAAAATAAAAAATAAAAATAAAAGAAATGTATGTATTTCTCAGTTAAGCCTTTCAGTTTATTGTGTTCTACAATAGTCTTTTGAATGATCTTCTTAGTGCTTGTAGCTACTATTGTTGGGATTCAAAAGAACTTACATGAGATCATAAGAGGGCTCCCGAGGTAAACCTGATTCCATTAAAGTAGATATGGTTAAAGACTAGCCCATAGGCATATCAAAAGGTAGGGTAGTTTTCTGTAAGACAACATTGCTGGAGGTTCTTAGTGGATGTCTGAGAAAAGGAATGAGACTTCCTCAAACCCATGCATATTCAGGTCTTTAGTCTGCTTCCTTATTACTTTAAAGCAGTCGTTCTCAATGTTCCTACTGTGACCATTTAATACAGTTTCTCAAGTTGTGGTGAACCAAAATGTAAGATGATTTTTTGTTACTACCTCATAACTGTAATTTTGCTTTTGTTATGAATTATAGTGTAAATGTCTGATTTGCAGGATATCTAATATGCAACCCCTTTGAAAATGTTATTTGACTCCCAAAGGATTCATGATCCACAGGGAGAAAACCACTATTTTAAAATCCTATCTCTATGTCAGCTGCCTTTACTGAAATCTTGCTAATTTTGCTAGAGTTCTAACTCCTCAGCAAGTGAGAATTTATTCAGATTCTGGCAAGAAGGCCTCCTTGCTTTTCTCATTTTTACAATGTTTTTTTTTCTTCTTTCTATTACTATTCTGAAATATAATTGTGTTTTCAGTCAGTGGCTTTGGTATTATGAAGTTATTACATGACAACTTAATATGCTGACGACACAAGGGCAGTATAAAATGAAAGAACTGAAGAAAGTGGAGATTTGGTCATTTATTTATTTATGAGTTTGCTATTTTAGTATAGATTATGTATTTATATATATATATGTATATAAATATACATTATGTATGCTACTAAATTTAATGAATAAAGAAGCCATGACTTTTAAAGTGAGCAAGAACTGGCACATGGGATGGCTTGGAGGGAGAAAAGGGAAAATTGCTCATTGAGGACATGAGAAACTGGAGCTTCCTCCTGGCTTTTCTGTACAGATAAGGAAGGATATTTCTGGAAGGACTGCCAGAAGCCCCTGCGATAAGTCCGCCTGACAGGAATCCCATGATGAGGCAACGTGTTTTTTTCTGCCTAGAATACTCAATCTTTCTGCAGTTACTCCCAAAGCTGTAGTCATGAACTTCATGACTCCTGCTTTTTAGAATTACTCACAAATATGTCACCCACTGTTCCCTGTCTTCTTTACATCTCTGTTCTAAGCGTGCTCTCCCTAACACCGTTGCTTTACTCTCTGTCTAAAGAAGTCTTTCCTCCCGCGAGACTTCTTGTTTAACTTGTGATTTACCTCCTCTATGCCGGTTTAGCTTCAGTAGTTGGATGAGTGTTTTCCTTGGGAGGTGATTGCTCACACTTACAGCTCTCACCTCTGAGATATTTCTTTTATATTATAATAAAATTGTTCTCTTATTTTAAAAAGAGAAGGTAAGAAAATAAAGAGAGCGAGGACAAAAGCAGTACACAAGAAAATCAAAAAAATAATTCCTTTATTCCATTTCTACTACCGTCACATTAAAGAGGAATTTTGATCAAAAATGATCGCCAAGAATACTCTTTAATCATCCTAAAACATCGTTAAAAAGATGAAATCCAGTTGTTAAAAAATTAATTATTTGTAATAAAATTATAAAGCAAAATCTCTATATAGCTTATATATAATATATATCATATAAGATGACATATTCAGTAAGTTTATTTTGTCATTCTGCACTTTAAAAAATAAAATCCTTATGAAGTTTTGTCTTTAAAACAGCCCTCATATTATTAATTTATAAAATGTTAAAATTATATACTTACAAAATATAAAATAATGACAAAATATTCCAGAAACAACTATGACCTTGGTTTAGGGATTTGATGACTACACTTGTTTTTCTCCTTGACTACATTTGGAAAAAAAACTAAAATCCAAAAGTGGAGGCAAATACCTATGATGGATTTTTGCTTCATTTCAAGAGAAAGATCTACTTCTAATCTAGATTTTTTTTGAGGTGGTACTACATGCCTTTAACCAAGGTTATCTGAGAGGAGAAAAACTACCTCTTATTTGGACCATGGCTTCTGCTGGAAGAAGGAAGCTTTTGGTCTTTGCCTATTTGTTCTTTAGTTGCTAGCAAACACATTTCTTGAAAAACTTCCGATATTCCTCATTGGGATTCTATGATGTACTGATGACCGGGTGAGACATCACCCTCAAGAACTGAAAAAATAATGGATTCTTGGACTTGTGTTCGTGCTGGCTATTATTGGATCAGCTGGACCACAGCCTGTAGGTCATTAAATTAGATCCTCTTGTGAGAAAAAGAAAAGGGTGGAGGAAAGAGGGAGGGAGAGATTCATTCTGTAAATTATGTTACTCTAGAAAACTCCATCCAATACAGTTATTCATCTATCCTCTATTCTTTTTTTTATAGAATGTGTACAGTTTTAAGATTGAAGAGTTGTTCTTAAAGTATCTTACCATCAAATCTGAAGGATAGGATCAGTTACTCAGTCAACAGTACACATAGCGCTATGCTTCTAATGGAAAGCTTGATGTTTCACCATTTGTTTGGAGATGCTGAATTCCTGCATTGTGATTAGAAAGTCCTGAATAATGTCTAGGACAGACTCAACCCACAGCTCCCCTTCTTCAGTTTTCAAAGTATGACTTTGAGGAAATATGCTTAGTTAAGTGTCTTGGGAGACCAGTTGTCAAAAATTACCACATTACTGTGTTTCGTGGTTTGAGTGAAAATAACTCTCATAAACTCATAGGCTGTGGCACTATTAGGAGGTGTGGCCATATTGAAGCAAGAATGTCTCTGTTGTAGGAAATGTGTCATTCAGTGTCGACTTTGGGTTCTAAATACCGGAGTCAGGTCCAGTGTCTCTCTCTTCCTGCTGCCCACTCATCCCTATGTAAAACTTGCAGTTACTATCCAACACCATGTCTACTTGCTAGTTGCCCTGCATGTTGTCATGATGATAATGAACTAAACCTTTCAAAGGTCAGTCAGCATGATTAAATGTTTGTTGTATAAGAGTTGTTGTGTTCAAGGTATCTCTCACAACAATAGAACTGTGAATAAGACACTGTATACCCAACCCCTGGAATAACATTTTCAGTAATTCTTTGCTACTAAAAACTGCCTATTTATGAGATGCCTGATTTGAAACTAATACCACTTACTGTTTAAGAACATACTTTAATATTTTATTTGAATAATTATACCAAGTGATAATTCAATATATTAATAATTCACTCTCAGTTAATGACTACCATAACCACAATTTTCCTAATTGCTATGAAATCTTCCCATATCACTACAAAAGATAAAAAGACATGTCAATCATTATTTACTTTGCATAACAAATTTAAATTCCTAAGGTAATTCTTTTGATTTTGGCATACATTCCATGCATGTTTTGACATATTGAACCAAGTAAGAGGTTATGGTTGATTAAGTGAACTACCTTAGATTGTCATTTTTCAGAAGAACAAGACTTTACTTTGTAACTTTTGTTTCACTATGTTTTCCATTATTTTTAAAACATCTATCATTATGTAATGCATTTAAAGCTATCAAATCACTCTAAACTGACATACTTCATGAATCGCAAAATGTTAATGTTATAATTTCTAGGGAGTATTAAATCACGAAATATTTCACAATTTATAAATAAGAGCAAACAATGCCTAATGTTTCTGTAAAAGCTGTAGAGATAAAACTGCATGATAGCACTTTCACAAGGATTTTATTTCTTCCATTGTAAAGACGTAAAATTAACTTTGATGAAATTAAAAGTACATTTAGTTTCATGAGATGTGTGTGTGTGTGTGTGTGTGTGTGTGTGCGCGTGTGCATTACAGAGAGTCAGGTTATCACCATGTGGTCTTGGTTGTCCTGTAATTCGCTATATAGACCAGGCTGTACTGGAATTCACTATGTAGACCAGGCTCTATTAAAATTCACAAAGTTCCTTATGCCTCTGTTTCCTAAATTCTGAGATTAAGGTTGTGCACTGCTACATCTTGTTTTATGAATTATTTTATTCACTTGTAATTCATAATGCTTTATAATAAGAAAATGACAGAAATACTTCATAATAACTCAGAAGAAAATTTAGGTGATGAACTCCTACCTTCAGTGGCTTCCTTGAGAATTACAATTCTGACTTTAATATATATAAATTTAGGATATGCAAATATATTCTATGGCTCCAATTTAAACACATTTTAGAGATGAATATGCAATAAAGCAATGATAAATATTATTATTGTAGACAAATATGTGACATTTCACACCATGAATCATTAATGAGCAATTTTATTAGAATATACTAATTGGAATTGCCTGTTATTTTAAAGAGATATATTCAAGTTTTTCTTTTTACTTTGATTATTTTAATAGATACAAATCATTTGGAGAACACAAGTAGAACACTGCTTTAATTGCTCTGGTTCCAGCATTTCATGCATCTGCTGAGTACTCTGTCAGTCTATCTGCTAAGTACTTTAATGTGCATTATATTATTTATATTTACCCCTATTTTTATCTCAATTTTATTGATTAGAAAAACAGAGCCGAGACACAGAATAGTTTAAAATTTTATGTAGAAATAAAGGGATTTCAGAGTCCCATGATCTAAACTGGAACACTTCTCAACCACAGTCCTAATTTCTTTCTTCCATCTGCTCTGTCGACATCTCCCCCATCAACACGTTCATCTCATACCTCTGTGAAGACTCCCTTGGAGTCAGTGAACTCCCTTACCAGAGACATGCCGAACACCTTGTCCAGGGCTTCACCAACAATGCGTACTTTAAGAAACACTGGTGATATGGGATTCCATTCTGTATGCTGTGAATATGTTTTATTACCATTTGTTAATATAGAAGCTGTTTGATCTATGACTGGGTAGAATAGAGATAGGTGAAAAGGTAAACAGAGAGAAAGAAGGCAGAGTCAGGGAGACACCATGTAGCTGCCGAAAGGAGAAGGATGCCAGAACCTTACTTGTAAGTCACAGCCTTCTGGTGATACATAGATTAATAGAAATGGGTAAATTTAAGATGTAATAATTAGTTAATAAGAATCCTAAGGCAAAAGGTCAAAAAGTGTTGTGATTAATATAGCTTCTGTGTGTTTCTTTGGGACTGAACTGCTGTGGGACTGAGAAGGACAGAAATTTCTGTCTACACACTGCAAATAAAATGTAATCTCTTTTTTAGTATTCTTCTCAGGACCAAATTGAGGATGAGGCTTCATATGAAATTGGATTTTACCATCAATGTGCTGGTCATTTGTAATTTTTTCATTTTCTTTTTTTAATCCAGGAAAAGGAGGTAAATATCACAGCTTGCTGTGGCCAGTGATATACATTTCATTTGAATAAAACTGACTTTTCTAACTGAACAGTTATAAATTTCATGTCGGCTGTTTAGGAGAATAAGCCAGTTAATTTACTAACGCTCTTTTTATCTACCTGCCTCATCACTGTTACATGTCACTTACTGGGACAGTTTGCTACATGAGCATGTGAGTAACCTGACAGCAGGGAAATGGAACAGATGGAAAAGAAAGACAGCCAGATAATTACCATGGAATTTCCTCTTTGGGAGGTTTTCCATGCCCTTCCATTTCTGCTCCATTTAGGCATTCAAATGTGGCATTGACACTTCATAGCACAAAAAGTCATATTTCATTCTTAGGGACAGGTCAAGGTGCAGGAATGATAGATTTATGACCATGCCAGGATCATTATGCAGCAAACTTCCAAGAAAAGCTTGGTCAGCTCATCACATACTCAGATTGTTACAACAGTGGAGGTGACTTTGATCTCGATTCCTCTCCAGAGTACTTCAGAACTCAAGCATATTTGTATAATTACCTATAAATCACTTCAACTTTCAAAGATTTTGAAGAAATTTTTAACACCAGTGATAGGTAAAACAAGAGGTATTTGCTTCTCTTGTCTCATTTCCGAGTCAATTGGCATGTTTAAATTCCATGCTGTAGACATAAGATTATCAGGTGCTTGCTTTCCATGTTTAGCCTGTTTCACTCAAATGATGAATTCCACACCAAACCACACTGTCACAAATGACAGAATTTTTAATACCTGAGACTCCTCCACTATCTGGTTAACAATTCTTATTCGCTTTTCAGTTGATGGAAACTTCTATTTCTCTGTATCTATTAGGAACATCCAATATTCATAGATTGATGCAAAAGCTGATTTCATCTTGTTGGAATATTAAAAAGCATTATTTCTTATTGACAGTAATGTTTTTTTACTCTATATTAGAGCTCTGCAATTATTATTAAATGAGTCTTACAGTATTTCTAATACTCTTCAAATAGTTTTCTTTAATTTGATAATTTGGATATTAAATAGCTTTCTTTCTTAGGTGTCAAGAATGTATAAATGTTAAAATAAATCTAAATAGTGTAATATATTATGCTCATTGTTTGTAGGAATCAACTTGTTGATGGCTTCTTAGCTTCATCACAGCCAATAACAGCTAGGTTTTGGGGGCTTTGTCATCCCCACATCCATCTATTTTGGGGAAAAAAATTTGGAGTAAACACTGCCGACATGCCTACATTTGCAATATTCTTTTACTTTAGACCAATAACGGAACACAACACTCATAATCTTCTGCCAAGCACTGTTAACATCCTGTCATTAATTCCTCAAAGGGGATCATCCAAGTCCATCCAAGTTTATTTTTCAATTCTAAATGTTTCCAGCAATACTTCTCTGTGTATGTGTCTATGTATGAGTGCTTGTGTTAGTGAGATACAGTATATACACCTCTTTACATTTGTATGAGTATGAATGTGAATGTGAGTGCATGCATTTCCTTCATGTTCCTCTATGTGAGAAGTAAAATTCAACTTGTGTGTCCTCCCTTATTTCTATTGATCTATTCTTTTTAAATATGGTCTTTCTCTTTTTTCTTTCTTTCTTTTTTATTATTACTTAAAAAAATACCAGTCCAAATTCCCACTCCCTCCCTTCCTTCCAGTCCTCTCCCTATCCCTCCACAGACCCTCCCCTCCACCCCTCCAACCCTAAGGGAGTGCCATTCACCCCACCCTGTGGAAAGTCCAAGGCCCTTCCTACTACATCTAGGTTGAGCAAGGTTTACATCCAAAGAGAATAGGATTCCATGAAGCCGGTATATGCAGTAGAGACCCATCCCAGTGTCACTATCAGTGACCCCTCAGTCTGCCCCAAGTATCAGCCCCCTTCAGAGGGGCTTGGTTGTTCCCATGCTCGTTCACTCCCAGTCCAGTTGGAGTTGGTGAGCTCCCATTAGCTCAAACAAACTGTCTTAGTGGATGACCCCCTTATGGTCTTGACTTCCTTGCTCATACTCTCACTCCTTCCACTCTTCAACTGGATCTTGGGAGCTTAGTCCAGTGCTCCAATGTGGGACATTGCCTCTGTTCCCATCTGTTGTTGGACAAAGGTTCTATAGTGATATTTAAGATAATCATTAGTCTGACTACAGGGTAAGGTCAGTTCAGACACCCACTTCTCTATTGCTTAGGGTCTTAGCTGGGGTCATCTCTGTGGGTTCTTGGGTATTTTTCTAGAGCCAGGTTTCTTGCAAACTCCATAATGGCTCCCTCAATCAAGATATCTCTTTCCTTGCTCTCATAACTGTCCTTCCTCCATCTCAACTATCCTATTCCCTCAAGTTCTCTTCAACCTGAATCTAGCATTTGTAAACTCCAGGGAGAAAGTATATTCTTCCATTTATATTCTATAGGGAAAGACTAGGTAAATTCATGATCTCTTTCTGAATTATTTTACATGCACACACACATATATATACATGCTTATATGTATATATATTAGTGTATATATATGTATATTTATATTAGTGTGTGTTTATGTATCCTACTAAATTAATTCAGTGTTCCTCATGTATATGTACAATGAAATATGATAACTTGGCACATGGGATTAGATAACACGTAATGGAGTTCATCTCTGAAAATTGACTAGTGTTGGTTAACACATTGAGTTTCCACTAGATAATTGTGAAATTTGTGAGTGACCCCATTTTACCCATAGTGCTACTTTATTAATTTTGGCCATATCTCTGAAGAGGTTAAAGAAGGGCTAAACCCACTGCACACTGCACCATCTCAAGGAAGAGGGGATGAATTATCTACAAAAGCTAGATGTTCAAACCAGAGACAAAGACAGAGATAAATCCAAGAAAAACTATCTACATATACATATTTTATCCCATTGTCTTCTTTATATCCAGGCAGATTCAAATGTAAATGGTATTAGGAAAATAATTCATCATGAATTATAGTTTTAGAGATTCAGCCATTCTTCCCTACATTCACTTTCCCTGCATCCACCCTTTCATTATTTTGTGGACTAACACAATTCTTGTTTCTACACTGAGAAATGATAAGACTCAGTCTAGCTTATAGGAATGATTTCAGAGGAGAAAAATAATCATCCATCCTACCCAGCTTTGAAAGCTGTGAATGACAATAATGACAAGCCTAGCAATGCATGCCCAAGTGACACTCATGTTATGGGAGTAATCACCCACATTCTGAATAGATTTAAGAATGTTCTATATCCTGGGAGCCATATCTGTCACCAATGAGTCAAAACTCTGTGACTAGTTCAAATGCCTAGTATTTGGAAGGATGTACCGTTATCGATTCTGCTAAAAGAACATAGTATTAAACTTATTCTTGATTTACCATTATAACCCCAGATGAGTGCATAACTCAATCCTCATTAAAGAAATTTATTTTTTGCAGTAGATTATAAGTAACACAGAAACTCACAACAGTAAATGTGCAGAGAGTAAAAAAATGCAGACTGTTTACCTAAATAGGACATATATATATGTCAACCCCCCTCCTCCAAATGCTCAGATATAATTGCAAAAGAATGGTGGACCATTTATAAAAGCCAAAATTGGTTGACTATTTCAAGGAAACATAAAAAGATACATGCACATATGAACTCATAGTAGTTATGATATATGATGGTGTGCATACACAAGACCTATGCAAAATCAGCCTGATATAAACTGAGAATGGATGGGAACTTTTCACTAAATCCTGCCACTGATATTGGGAACCAATAGTTTCTGGGAAAGGAAGAGTCACTTTTCTTTAGTGATGTGAACTCTGGTGGTTTGATCATGTTTTGTGAATGATAACTCTCCCACAAGTATATGCAGAGCACAAACTGGACTTCACAAGATTGTTAGAAAACGCACACAAAAGTGACTGGATTGTGAAGGGCTGTGAATCTGGTAGGTGAGTGAATGCAACCAAAATGCATTGTATGAAATAATTAAGAAACTATTAAAAACTGAAAAAATGAATATATAGAATTAGGGAGTAAATGCTAGAGGGCATAAAGAATGAATTAGAATAGGAGATTAGTGGTTGATTATTAACATATTTCAATATAAATGTTATGAAATGGGTTTATAGTCCAGTTGGGATGTCTTGGATCAATTCTCTGTGTTAAGTTTAAACACCGGTAGTCTACAAGAGGAAGAACATGGAGGGGCAGTACAAGAGATTCTCAGCATGAGTGGTTGACTCTCTGAAACCGAAATTCATCATGAATTCTGTACCTTACATCATCTCCATTTTAATCTGCCAGAATACAAATATAACAATGAAATAGAATATGTGCATTTGGATATTTTACTTCGAGTCAACTGAATTTAACGCTATTTATGGTCTCATAATTTCCACTGAAATATGAAAAGAAGTGATGATAGCAAGTGGTTGTTAACTTGCTGATGAAGTTGATTCTCATATCTTCTGCTTCATTTGCAAGCTCTGCAAAATGAATTCTAGTCTCTGACAGGCCACTTGTCATTCTTTCCATTCTGTGAGAGGCAGCCTGCTTCAACTCAGCGCTAGAAATAGTATAGCAATACTATTGGTATTGAACAGTTCACTTGGTAAATATCTAATCCCAAATCAGTTTCAACCAATCACAATATTAATGAAAAGCCCATGATTGACATAAGAATTTATAACCCTGAAGCTAGAAATTGTGCAGCAGTGAGATTAAATGGGAAACAAATGTTTCACTACATGCCAGCAATCATGAATGATACACCCTATTCAACCTTGCACTTAATCAGAGACATTAAGATATGCTTCATAAAGATCACACGTTGGAAATAGGTTACTATTCCTATTAACATACTATAACTCCATATTTAATGAATGAATGTTCTCAAATTCAGAATAAAATTAATGACTGTTTTCAGACTTTTCATATAGCTACTAAAACTCAGATATTACAATGAATGAAAGACGTTTAAACTTTACAATATAACTTGTAATACACATTAAAACATACTATTTGAGCATTTATGTATTCAGTAACCATACCCATCAAGATCACAGAAGATTATCCTCCAAAACACACACAACCAGAGAAGAAACTGAAACTATGGTGACTTGAAAGAAAACGGCCCCCAAAGAGAGATCCACTATAGGAAGTGTAGCCTTGTTGGAGTAGATGTCACCCTGTCACAGGAAACAGTTCACTGTAGGGTTGAGCTTTGAGTCTCTGATGTGATAGATGCACCACGTGTCACAGTTCACTTCCTGTTATGTGTAGATCAAATTGTAGAACTCCCATTTCCCTATCCAGGACCCTATCTGCATGCCGCCATGCTTTCTTCCATGATGAGAATGAACTAAACCTCTGAAACAGTAAGCTACCCCAATTAAATGTTTCCTTTTTATGAGTTGCCATGGTCATGATGTTTCTTCATAGCTATAGAAACATTAAGACAGAAGTTGTTACCAGGGGCTGGGATATTGCTGGATAGGCCTGGCCATGTTTTTTTTGAAGGCATATGGACTTTGGGACTGTAAACTGGAAAATCACTTGAATGCTCTAAGTACTTGCTTTATGGCCCATACTATTAGGAGCTTGGAATATAGTGGTTTTAAGAGTGATGTGAGGGACTGGCTCAAGATGTTTCAGAAAAGAAGGATTTTTGTATGTTGCTTAAAGTTAGTTCTTGTGATATTTTGGTGATGAATTTGACCATTTTTCCCCCATGTCCAAAAGATATACCTGAGTCTAAAGTGAAGAACTTTGGATTAATTGCATTAGCTAAGGAAATCTCAAAGCAGCCTATTATAAACCCTGCTGTGTATTTACTAGTGTAAACTCTAATGAAAGTTTATAAAGAAAAAAGGAGCAAGCTGAGCAAGGAAAAATACAAAATGTACAATTTAAGGAGAAAAGAAGTTCCACGGAGTAGAATGGAGCTTTCTAAGACCTTTCTCCAAGGAGAAAAACAGGTTAAGAAATAAAGGGAGTGGTTACCTCTGAGTAACTAATGAGCTAAGTTTCCAACTTGTGAAGAGGAATTAACAAAACATAAGAGCCCGGTGTGGTGGTACATGCCTTTGTTCTCAGCACTCCCAAGGCAGAGACAGGTGAATCTCTGATTTGGTAGCCAGCACAGTTTAAAAATCCAGTTTTAGGACAGCTGAGCTTAAGCAGTAAGAAAACCATCAAAACCAGGTTGGTGGAGCAGTAATTGAACAAAGGGGCCATGTTCTAATGCAGTAAGTGACAGAACTTGGCAACTTTTGCCATGTGGTTCTGGAATCAATAACAGAAAAAAGACATTATGGAACTAATTACAACTAAGGAAAGCTGCTAAGGTTAAGCATGTGTCCTGAGTGTTCCTAAGTGGAGGCCTGGAGAGGCCATTTAGTGAAGGAAAGGTAACATAGAGGCAGCCCTATTAGATAGAACTGAAGTTCTCAATGCAGACTCATAAAGTTATAAGAACATAGAGAGCTGTGCTACAGACCCTTAGAGACCACAAATGTCAGTCCAGATTACTACACCCACAAAAACGTTCAATCACCATAGAGAAAAAAAGACATCCCATGATAAAAACAAATTTAATCAATGTTGGTGTACGAAAGGCACTAGAAGGTTCACTAGATACAAGATAACACAGGAAATACATAATCTCAGACCAGCAAAGTCAAAAGAAGAGAAGAACACACACACACACACACACACAGAGAGAGAGAGAGAGAGAGAGAGAGAGAGAATCATCCACAAAAACAGAATGAACAATAATTATTTGGTTCATATTTGTAGTATCAATGATGTCAATTACCCAATAAAAAGACACAGATCAATAGGATAGATAAACCTCAGAATAAAGGGTTGAAAAATATATTTTAGCAAATGGACCTGAGAAACACCCTGGTATAGACATTTTACTATCTAACAAAATAGACTTCAAACCAACATTAAACACAAGGGATTAAAAAGGACATATATTCATCAAAGTAAAAATCTCTCAAGGGGACATTTCAATAATTAACTTTTATGCCACAAATAATAAGTGCACTCAAATTTGTAAAAGAAACACTACTGCAGCTTAAATTACATATTGACCCTCAAAGATAGATAGTGGGATATTTCAAAATTCTACTTTAAATAGTAAACATGTCATCCAGGCAACAACTAAACAAAGAAATGTGGGAGTTATGTGGTCTTAAACCAAAAGGACCTAACAGATATTTACAGAACGTGTCTCTCAAACAGAAAAGGCATACCTTCGTCTCATCACCACATAAAACTTTCACCAAAATTGGGCACATATGTGAACACAAATAAAGTTTCAAAAAATACAAGAAAATTGAGATAATACCCTGTATCCTACCTGACCCCCATGGATTAAACCCGATATCAACAACAGAAACAACAGAAAAACTTACAAACTCCTGGAAACTGAACAACTCTCTACTGAATGAAAAATGGGTTAAGATACAAATTAAGAAAGAAATCAGACTTTCTAGAATTGAATGAAAATAAATACACAACAAAATCCTAGAGGCAGTTTTATATCACAAAGTGCCTACATTAAAAAAAAATTAGAACGATCTCATACTAGCAATTTAACAGCATTCTTGAAAGTCTGGGGACAAAGAAATCACACTCAAAAGGAGTTGATGGCAAAAAACCAAACTCAGGGCTGACATTAATGAAATTTAAAGAAACCCATACAAAGAATCATGAAGCAATATGTGTTGGTTTTTTGAGAAAAATCCAGGATTGACAAACTTCTTTTCTAAATTAACTAAAAGAGAGAAAAATGACTAAGTTATATTATGGTTTACAGGTTAGTGCTTTCATGGGATTCCTGAATGTATGAATGAGTGGATTCTAAAACTTGTTTCTTCTCTCGGGCTCTATTCCTTCCATTTGTTTGTCTTGTCCTATTTCAGTGTGATAGTTTTGTTGTCTCTTATTATATTCAATGTGATGTATTGATTCCTTAAAAAATAGACACCCATTTTTGTTATACTATTAATTCACCTTTGAGAATTATCTCTATATTTTATAACTTTTATCACATAATTTATAATCTATCACTCTTTATAGATTTTTCCATAAAGTTATTAATATTAGCTCATCTTGTTCTGTATGAATCTACCAATGGATAGACAGAAGGTCAAAGAGCCCAAATTATTTAAATATTTATAAATACTGTCTATAGAAAAGAATATTGTTACAGCTTTTGAAAATTTCAAAAATACATGGAAATTATTCATATTATATGAAGATTTTATTTCACTGATTGCATATAGGTCTTTGCTGCTTTATTTACAGTTTCTCTGCTATCCTGTAAGAAGATTCTTTCTTTCCATAGATCAGTCACAGATATCGTTTTAAAGCTTAAATAGGTTTTTTGTTACTATTCTACTGGTAAATTCATGGTCGATAAATTTTGTAGCAAGAACAGTGAAACTGGAACACTGAATGATCATTTCTCTCTTATTGATGCTATATCTAAACAGGCAAGAGTGATTAATTTGTCAACTGCAGAAATCTATATTTCCCAATTTTGTTGTCTGGAGAGTTCAGTATCAACCTAGCATTTTTATAATCCCATTCTAGGAAAGCAGCATTAAGGTATACTACTTTTCTACACAAAAGAATTACTATTATTTATTCTCCTTCTCTGGAAAAAGATGGACACCTCATGTATGAATGGAAAAAGTAATCCCTTCCTGAGTGTCTTCACTGTTCATGTGCACTGACCCATTCATGAGGAGGATTCTTCAGAATATACCCAGTTCCTAAAGGAACAATATCTTAAAAATGCCCCACGGATAATTACGTTTCATCCCGATAACAGTGTCTTCTAAAATCCAACAGAAAAGTCCTGCTATTTGTCAGAGAACTAATCCCAAATTTTCCTGCTTGTTCTACCATGGCAACACTGGCTTGTTTCCTTGAACTCTAGACAGATGCTTATTTGTTCATTCTGCCAGACATATAATTTGCCCAAATGCAACTTTGCTAACTAGGTTTGTCAAGCCATTTCTCAAACATCACTTTTATCTTGAAGGCTCATCCTAATTTGTCTACAAATGTTTTTACCTATGCAGAATTCTGGACTTTGTAGTCTGTGATTTCACTCAATATTTTTTACTTTTTCTACCTTCTTATCACCTTCTAACAAACCATATAAATTAATTATTGATTATTTCAGAAAGAAAAATTAACTTGGAGGCAAAATTTTGCCCATCCATGAAAGCTAAGATAACTAACTGGAAAATTAACAAAAGGAAAATATTCCCTAAGATATTTGGTCATTAAAAGCTCACAAAACTAAATCCATTAGTTGAATGACCATTGCTTTCTTGGTGCCTTAAAAATAAAATTTGAATATATAATCATATATTTTACATTTTTAATATTTTATTTGTATGACTAACATTGCCCGCTATTATATTGAGAGCTTAGACTATGTTGACCTAGAGAAACAATATTCATTATATAATACAAATTTAAATGTCTAAGCAGGATTTTGGGATGCATTTCTTTTCATTCCAGTTTTCAAAGAAAGAGACTTCAGAGTTCATTTAGCTTCCCAGACAGACAAGTTTTGAAGTGCACATTGAGTATAATCTCACATGAAACAAAAATAGAATAAAGTTAGATAATAAAGAACCGTCACAGAAACCTCACAATATTTTCCTTCAGGATATGTATTCTACTGCTGATAGAATTAAGAGTAACAAATAGTTATGTGCATAATGTTAATATAAGTGAGTCATGCAAACAAATCACAAAAGTGGACCATTCTGTGGAGAAAAATAAAACTTTATTTAGGAAACAAACTGCCCAACTGTTCAGTGAGAAGAGAGCAGTAATGTGGTGGGAAACAGATTTTATTTGATAGTCAACAGGTTGGGAGTCTTTGACCTGATACAGGGCACTCAGCTCTATCAGACTCATCAGCAATTAGACACCCTTGACTGAGGTGATTGATCATTTCTGGTAGATAAGGGAGGTAGTGACTTTCTTGGTGAATAAGCAAAACAAAACAAAAAAGTGACAACAATAGCAATCTTCACCTCAAATGCCCATATCATAAATGCTTAATTCAGATGTTATGCCACCCACCCCGATTCAGAACGAAATGTGAAACAAATACCCACAAGAGTTATAGACTTCTGAAACCCTGAATAGCCAGTGTTAGGAAAGTATTATTCTGTTCACATAGCATTCCTGTAATATGTCAAGGGAGAATTTACACAAAGTGTATTTTAAAATGATCAGCATAAGCTCAGACTTTCTTAGTTGATCTTAAAATGATTGGCTTCTCAGCCTCCTGCTGTTCGGAGTTGGGCAGTGATTGTCTGGCTTTTCGGTTCTATTCTTGATGACAAAACTGAAAATTCTCTTAGTACTTCCTTCTGCAAACCATAGTGCTGCAAATACTTTAATTTCTGGGAAGACTTGTCAAAGAATAGTCTTCTGTAAATCCATATACAAGTAGAAATCCAGTCCATTCACAATGAGAATACAGCATATCCATGATAAGCTGCCAGGGTGAGCACACTTAGCGAGTATCTTCCCTACCTCTTTGCTTTGGCTGCTTCTGTATCAAGAGGAAGGTCTTCTCACTCCTACCTCTCTATTTGCTGCTCTAGCCTTTATGTAGGATATGTTATGAATTGAGAAATCACCAACTTTTGCCTACCCTCAGACCTAAAACCTTATAAAATAAGTAACTCTCCATGAGTTGAAAGCCAACCTGACTAACCAACCAAGACTATCTTGAAAAAAATAAAGGATTGGGAGTAGGTGACCAGGCATGTGCAAGTCTCTCTCTGACACACACAATGCCATAAAAAGACAAAGGAAAGGGATCTAAACTGGATTGAGAATAAGGCTTTTGGTTAGCATGTGTGAGTTTCTGCCATCCTTACCCAGTATTACAAATAAAAGGGAGTGTTCTCTTCGGCAGCACGTATACTAAACTAGGAACAATACAGAGATTAGCATGACCCCTGCACATGGATGACAGGTGAATTCATGAAGTGTTCCATATTTAAAACAAAAATAATCAAAAAATATAAAGGTATTAAAAAACAAAGAGGGAAAGAACAAAGAGGAAAAGGAATGGGGAAAGGGTTTAAATTCTTCTAGAACTATTTTAGAAATGCCTTGAGAGATTCAGCACAAAGTGCTTCTAAACTAATGAAATGACTCGACAATTTTCTAATATAGTAAGACCTACTAAGAAACTATGACACCAAAATAAATTACAGAAAATAGAGGTATGAACAAATACACAGCCGATAAATAGAAAATGTGCACAATAAAAGCAAGCACCATGAGCCTTCTGCAGATTTTGCCACTAATACCCAATGTTTCCAATCTTGATTTCCTAATGCATGCATGAAATTTTAAAAATAAATAAACACTAAGGAAGAACAAGAAAATATTAGAAATGGAAACACCTTTTATGAAAAAGAGAAATGCAGATAGACCCTCCATTCATCATGTACCATTTAGATAGGTGCTCTAATATAACAAAGCCAGAATAAATCATCTGATCATATTCTGTTTGCCAAAAGGATGCAAAAATTAATGATAGACCACTTACAGATTTCACAAGTAGTTCTGATGCCATCTCACTTATTAAATTTTGATAGATGCTGATAAAACTGAAAGACATGATCAATCAAAAGCCGCAGGCCACTTGTAAAATGAAAACATCTTTGCAGTTCCCAGCGTGGAACCTCATGCCTCATGCATGGTTCATGAAGACTCTACCACTGAGTTATAGTTGCACCCTAAAGAGAACAAAAATATCTTAAAAGCAGTTTAGGCATCTAAATGAATTCCTAATTGTGTACCAATTGTTTTATTTCACAATTTAAAGGAAAAATATGAATGGCTCTACTCTACTTAGTCATAAAATATGAATGATCAAACATATCACAGTGGCTGGGTTTTCACACACCATTTATGTCCAACTGAAAATGTTCACGTGATATGACACTGAACTGTGAAGAGGAGGAAACTGCCTATTAGATCTGTTTTCTTAGTAAACAAAATTGGTCTTATGAGATTACTGGGGAACGTTGAGTTTACGCTTCTGTTTACTCAATGATAATTATTCTGTTTACCCATTCAGAGTCCTTCTATTTGAGGCATTGTCATTAGCACTGGCAATTTTGGGACCCACTTTGGCCCTAACAGTGTTTGTGATAGAGAGAGCAAACTCTACAATGATTTTCATTAGTGGGAAATAATGGTTTCAAGTAATTGTCAATATTGAATAAAGTGCACATACAGCATCAATTCTTTGAGTGCAGTAAGTCCTTGAAAACAGAATGTTCAGTAAATTTAGAAAACTTCAACAAAAAATTAAAACCATCATGAATAGTTTGGATGAGTATTAGCACCAGATGCTGTAGTCAGATCTGCCGAGAAACTAAAATCCCTTCTAAGTATTTATATTTATATCTGTAGACTTTGTTTTTTGCCAGCCCTCATCAAAGAAGTTGATTTGAGCTGTTGGCAACAATCACTATAGAGATGCATACCTGGTCAAAGTGTTGAGAATAAAAGAATTGGTGCTAAGCCCCAAATAGGATATCTATATTAACCCTATAACCACCACCTGACTGAAAAAGACACAGGTCAACATGAGTTCACAGCAGAATTCTGTCAAACATTTAGTAAAGAACTACCACAAATGCTTTGTAAACTATTGCACAATAAAAGGATGGGAGGAACACTTCAAAAAACTTACTGTGAATTTCTCCAATACCAAATCCTGATCTAGACAGCAGAAAAGAACTATAAATCAATATGCCTTATTAGCATGGTTTAAAATTATCTACAAAGTGCTTGCAAGCTAAACACAACAAAGATTAAAAATATCATTCGCAATGATTTTGTTGTTATGTTCCTAGAGACCTGGGTATGATTCAACTTATATAAATTAGTAAGTAAGTAAAATAAATCACATAAATGAAACTAAAGACAAAAATTACATGGTCACCTCAATACGTTCAGAAAATGTCTTAGACAAAATGTAATATTCCTTATTAATAAATATTCTATGGGGACTATGTTTAGAGGGAACATATTTGAATATAAGAAAGACTATAAATCCAGCATCATACTAAATGAAGAAAAACTTGAATCATTAAAGTCAGGAATGATCATGGCTTTGTACTACCTCTACTGTTATTCAATTTAGTCCTTGAAGTCTTAGCTATAACAATAGGACAAGAAAAGAAAAGGAATACATATAAGGAAAAAATTGTGGTAGTTGAATGTAATTGATTGGGAGCCAGTTATAATAAATTGTTATGACCCCCATAACTATTAAAAGGTGAGGATTTGTTGGAGTGGGTATGGCCTTGTTGAAGGAAGTATGAGGGGGCAGGCTTTGAGTTCTCATATGCTTAGGATATCTCCCAGTATGTCAGTTGACTTTCTATTACCTACAAGGTATAGCAATCTCAGCTCTAGCACCACATCTGCCTGCATGCTGCATTTCTCCCCATCATGATGATAATGGACTGAACCTCTGAAAGTGTAAGTGAGCCACCTCAGTGAAATGTTTTCCTTTATAACAGTTGTTGGGGTCATGGTGTCTTTTCACAATAGAAAACCCTAATAAAGTCAGAAGTCATAATATCTTTTACTGCAAATGACATGGTTGTTCATAAAACACTCTAAAGAGTGCACAGGAAACTTTTATAGACAGAGGTTTTTGTCCTTTCTGGTATCACAGCCATTAAGTCCCAAAGAAACACACAGTGGCCTATATTAATTATAAAATGGTTGGCTTATTAGCTCGGGCTTTTTATTAACTGATTCATTCAACTTAAATTAGTCCATAATTCTTGTCTCTGTTAGCCATGTGTCTTGGTACCTTTTATCAGTGAGGCATTCTCAAACTGCTTCCTCTGCATCTGGATAATGACTACAGACTGAACCTTTCCTCTTTCCAGAATTCTCCTATACTGGTCACCCCCCCCCCATACTTTCTGCCTGGCTACTGGCTAATCAGCGTTTTATTAAACCAATGCAAGTGACAAATCATTACAGGGTACAAGACCATTGTCCCACAGCACTTTCTTCCCCTTTTCATTTTCAAAACAAGAACTCTGAATCTAATTCCCTTTGTTTAGTTTTTTTTCAGACCATTATTCATAACAACTTGTAACCAACACTCTAAACAAAAATCAACATCCATAATTAATTTTTTGAGAATGTGGGAATAGTTTCCTAGGGTATTTCTTGCTGACTGGGGGCACTGATTATCTTATGGGTGCCTAAAGAAAATTTAAGATTATGGCCAAGTCCTGACTGGAATATTCTGTGAGATTTGATCATCTCAGTCAGCAGTTTTGAGGCTGTTCTGGATATAGAACTCAGAGGAAACTCCAACAGAGGTCCTTTGAAATGTTAGATCATCTGGTCCATCTGCTCCTATTGGTGGTTTCTCAAGGGGTCTTCCTTGATCAATCCTTATTTTTCTTAACCCAAAATGAATCCACAGTCTTTTCATTTCCAACGCAAAACCTCTTCTTCAAAATAACATATCTTTTGACTTAAATATTAAAGTCAAGGCATTTTCAAAATATATATGTTGTAGGAATCCAGCTGCATTTATAATCAAATGTGTTTTAGCAGCTGTTGTCCCTTTCTCAGTCATCAAATAATTCAAAGACAATGCAATAGCATACAGTATACAGATTCTGTTTGTATTTTCCATCTTTATGTGGCTTTACTTTAAACCCTATTATTTTTTATTTTTATTTAAAAATTTTTATGAGACAGGGTTTCTCTGTGTATTTTTGCCTGTCTTGGAACTCACTCTGTAGACCAAGCTGTCCTTGAACTCACAGAGATCTGTCTGCTTCTGCCTCCCAAGTGCTGGGATTAAATGTTTCTACCATACCCAACTACCAACTACTCTCTTTCTGGTTTTTTTTTTTTTTTTTTTTTTTTTTTTCCGTTTTCTTTTCTCTTCCAAGCCTACACATACTTTTAAATACACTGTAAATCATTTAGAGTTTTTTTTTTATCTGAACCTATCTTTACTATATATCTCTTTTTGTCTGACCACACGACTCTTTAATTTGCTAAGCAATATGACCAGGATTAAAGCTGTGGCTTTCACGGCTGGATCCACCCCATTCCTTAGATTTCTGAGAGTCTATCTTCCTGGTGAAGGTACTGGTGCAAGCCATATTTATTATCAGAACTCTATGGAGTTTCAAGGTCCCTGACACCACAAAGAAGCATGTTGTTGGCCATTTGCAAACACCATTTAGGTGCTTTGTGGCAGAGCTTTTTAAAAGGGCTGCAAGATTTTTGCAGCTAAAGCTGAGTCTGGAAGCCTCTGTTAAATGAGATGCACTTGCTTCTAGCAAACAGAGCACACCTGAGAAAATGCTGCTACCAAGAAACCATGATTAACTCCGTTCTTTTGTATCTAGAATTACTTCCCAAGTTCTCCCAGGTTTTATGTGGATATAGTAGTTTATGTTTGCACCATTTTGTTGACATGACTAAGTTACAAAAAATGACTGCTAAAGTTTCCTAAAGAAGGTGAGACTGTCCTTCAGGGTTCCTACTTTATGAAAGAGTCTGACAGACATTGGGCAGAACACAGAAGATAGTGACTGATGAATTTTGCCATTACAAAGCAAAACATATCTTCAAATTTCCTGCTTCATGGAAAAGTCTGCTGGATACTCTGGGCCAGTAGGATGAATATGGATGCATAGAAGAATTTTACAGAAGAACTTTCAGTGACTATTCAGGCAGCGAGATGTCTCTGTCAGTTCTAAACTTTTGAACAATGTACTTCCTGTTAACTTAGGTAATATTATATCTTTCTGGGTCTTTGATGGAGCTGAAGAATAGATAGATTTTTCCTTAGTTATGATAAAAGATATATATATTAACTATAATTATAATTCTTGCTTGATAACTGTTTTGTTATATATAATTTTACTATGTTCTAATTAAAACCTTCCTTTCTATTTAAACAGAAAAGGAGATATGGTGTAGAAAGTCCTTTTGTCTATGTGCTGCTTTTATTGGTTGATGAATAAAGCTGCTTTCAGTCAATGGCTTAACAGAACATAGCCAGGCTGGAAAAGATATATAGAGAGAGTAGGCAGGGTCAGAAGACACTGTGTAGCTGCCTAAGGAGACAGACACACAGAAACCTTGCAAGTTTGAGCAACAGGGAATGGACAAGAGGAATCTGCAAACTGGAACCCAAGTAAAACTGATTAACAACTTCAAAAATGTGTCATAAAAACAAAACAAAAAATTAGTTGCCATTTTATATATCAATGATAAACACTTTAAGAAAGAAATTTAAAAGTCAACTACATTTAAAATAGGTTAAAAATACCACTGCTTAAATCAATTCATACAGGTAAAATACTTCCACAATGCAAACTCTAAACTCTAAAACTCTGCAGAAAGAAATCATGGAAGACACAAAATATAGATGGGCCTCCCATGTTCATGAATTAGAAAAAAATTAATCTTGAAAATTGACTGTCCTGGACATTTTTAGATTGACTTGAATCAAGCTAAAGTGATTTAAAAAGAAGGACTCTCATTTGCAAAACTCTTTCCTTAATATTGTTGGCAAACAATAATCTCAGCAAGTGATTAATTGGGAAGTCCCAGCCCATTGTGAGTACTACCACCCCACTCACGTGGTCCGGGGGTATATAAGAAAGCAATCTGAGCAAGCCTGGTGATCAAACTGCTAAAGATCTGTTTTCCATGGTTTATGCATCAGCACATGCATAAGCCTTAATGTTCCTGCCTTATCTCCTTCATCGGTGGACTATTACATGGAATGTAAGAAAAATGAAATACATTTTTGGAAATGATTTCACTTTAAGCAAGCTACAATCATTGCTGTCATGACTTATGGACAGCCACACTATACATCTATACAGGGTGGGCCAATCAAAGTCAAAGAAGAATACAGGAGAGACTTGGAGTTTCCTACTCACTATAGTCTTTCTCCTAGAAAAATGAGTAATGTGTAAGCAAAGTAAGATTTATGTAGAGTGCATATGATCGCTCTTAGGACAATGAAAAATTAGGTCACTAAGTAGAAACATGCATGCATATGAGGAGACCCTAAAAGGCCCTAGTTGTGAGATGGGAGAGATCATTTATTACCAGGGTGAACATGATGCTCAACGAAGAGAATAAGGCATTACTCTTAAAATGACAAGGCTATAAATAATTCTAGAACTGTCTTCAGTCATTCTCTTCTTGAAACCAATACAATTGTTTATATATTTCTTCTAAAATTGATTATTCTGAAGAAAAGATGCTTCAGAGAAAGCATTATAAATGGAAGCATTTCATTGGGGAGAGGAATGGAGAGGCTGATGTGGTGATGAATGCAAATTTTGCAGCTGCATGACAATGCTGATGAATCTTCACTCTGATGTGTAGGTCATAAAATTTCTATTCTAACAAGTAGGTTAGCAAAGAAACAAAAGCAAACGTTGTCAACAATACAGTCTTTTCCGAGTAGCCAGAGACTTAGCCAGTCCTGAGTCAACATACTGAAGTGATCTCCATCATCTGGATGGAAAGTGTACATACATGGTTTACTGATATGCTGATGATGAATGGGTTACAAGTGTAAGTGAAGGACGTGCTTCATAATTTTAATCAGTGTGTTGTGGGACTGAAAATCAAATTCAAAATCAAGAACAGTAATTCTTGCCCAAATGTGGGATAGTGTTCAATACTAATTTTGGTGGCCCTCTTCTGAGGAGAAAGTGATAATCTTCCTGTAGTTTTAACAAAAACCTGAAAGAATAATTTACAAAAGAAAGAAAGAACTTGTGAGATGGCTTGTTGAGAAACAGTGCTCACTGCGTTATAGCATGAGGACATGAGGTCAGTCCCTAGCACACACTAAAAAGGAGGTTTGACAGGACATACCATTAATCCCAGGGCTAACTTGTCAGAGTGAGCACAAAGATGCCTGTCTTTTACTCTTCAAATTAGAAAATTTCTGGGACTGGAGAGATGGCTCATCGGTTAAGAGCATTGCCTGCTCTTCCAAAGGTCCTGAGTTCAATTCCCAGCAACCACATGGTGACTCACAACCATCTGTAATGGGGTCTGGTGCCCTCTTCTGACCTGCAGGCATACACACAGACAGAATATTGTATATATAATAAATAAATAAATATTTATAAAAAAATTAGCAAATTTCTGAACTCCCAATTCAGTAAAAGACTTTGTCCTGAAAAAAATAAGAAAGGGAACCTTTTTAGGAAAATTTGACCTCTGGCCTCTGTGTATACATGAATATCCAGGGACCCACCCAACACACCACCACAGACACATACACACACACACACACACACACACACACAGAGAGAGAGAGAGAGAGAGAGAGAGAGAGAGAGAGAGAGAGAGAGAGAGAGAAATACCTTGATTTGCCTTCTCACTTTAGAGATTTTAATCAAAGAACAGATAAACCTTTTGGCATACAGCAAAGAAAATATGATGTAGTGTGAATACACAGCAGAGGCTGTTCATCTAATGGTGGCTGGAAGGAGAGCACAAAACACAGCTTACTAGAACAAGAGATTTCAGCAGGCTTCACCTCCTTCAGAACATCTAGTAATGTCCCAATATCATGAACCCATCAAATATGGGTCCATTGATTAATTCAGAACTTCCAAGATCAGATCACATCTCATAGTCCCAATAGTTGGTCAGTCCCAGATAAACAAACCTCTGGGCAACACTTTCATATTCCCTATGTAACAGAGGCCTTGTATTCCAGCTTAATAAAGAGCCCTAATAAGAAATTTCTGTAAGGGTTCACCTTGGCAAATTGCACTCGAAAGAATGGTGAGTTCACTTAATTAGGAGCAGAGGAAAGCAAGGAAGAAGAATGCCTCAGTGGATTTTAACCACAGGGCAAATATCTGATCTGGGGTGGAAGAAAATCAGTTAAGTAAAATATCACAAACTTCAAGGTTGTACTGGAACCAGAAAATCCATTGGGCCTTCAGAATATCCATGAAGATTTCTGCAAGTTTGAGACAAAGTGTTGAAAGATAAAAGATCTGCAGAGGGAGAGACAAAAGTGGCCTCCAGAAGTCTGAAAAGTGGACTCCACTGGCAAGAGCAGAGAGAGAGATGTAAGACAGTCAACGTATTCCATCCATATTACAAACTCTGGAGACAAACTTGAACGGCTTGACCTGCGTGCCTGCAACTGTTAATAACAACAGCAAGGAGCAGGCGGTGTTATTAGAGCCGAGATGAAAAGCAGCTACAATGCCGTCTGTTATCAGGCAGCAGCATATCTGGGACCACCGTCAATGAAATTCCATAGGCAACTTTTCTTTCCAATGCTTTCTCTCTGTTCGATATTGTGAGGTAGTAATAATTTTCACTGTTGCAAAACAAACAGGCAGTTAAAATGCTAACTGTGATTCTCAAGGAAAAATATTTCAAATGTGGAAGGCTTACTGCTTCAAATGACTTCATGCTGCCAGGCTAATAGCAAATTTTGGGAGATCTATAGGAACCCAGATAGGTTGTGTCTGAGGTTATTGATTAATTCCTTAAAATAAAGCAAACAACACCTGCTGAAATGATTTAGATAATTGGAGTTAGGAATTCGTTTATTTATTTAGTTAGTAGCTAGGGGTTTTGTTTTGTTTTATTTTGATTTTACTTTCCTTTTCAGATATTTTTTACTTTTTGTTTTTATTTGTTTATTTATTGAGGGGGTACTTTTGTTTTTTATTGAAACACAATTCATTATGTCTTCCAGGCTGCCCTGAAATCCTTTATATTTCCCAAGGTGGCCTGTATACCTCATAGTAATTCTCCTACCTCAGCCTCCCCAATCCTGTGATTACAAACATAATCTACTATATAAATGGAGATAAATTATATATATATTCTCTCTATAGAGAATGATCTATCTATCCATATATACCATATATAAAGAGTGATCTATACATATGGGAGAGAGAGAGAGAGAGAGAGAGAAGGAGGGAAGGAGGTAGGGAGGGAGGGAGGGAGGGAGGGAGGAAGATTTTACTTCAGTACTCTTTCTGCTAAAATGAAAAGTTCCTTGGTTTCCTTGAAAAATGGACCAATTGTTATAGAATGACTGCATACAGAGAAAGAATGTATCAACTATATTTTGAATGTTTACAGAATTAGAATAAAGAAATGAACAAAATATGGAGGTCAAATAAATAATGATGTACCTTTCCTTTTTAATCTCATTATGTAAGTATAGTTGTGAATTAAAACTTGAGATGGACGATGCTTATCTTCCTTTCATAAGAACAGTATCTTCACTTACTTATTTCTTTCGGCAGCTTACAACTGCTAAATTGACATAATAGCGTATTGGATTAGGAAAAGAGAATAGAAAAGAAAGAAAAAATAGGTAAATAATGGAAAACTACTTCCCACCCATCCTCAAAATCCATACAGAGAAACCATACAACATTTGTATGTTCTTACAAACTTGTGCGCAGTCCTCTCAGACATATGGGATTTTAAGTTACCAGAATCAAGTTGTTTTTCCTTTTACTGTTCTATTTGAGATAAAATGCCCTAAGTATGAAGAAAAATTTCTACTTCTCTACAGAAAATGTCTAATATTTTGTAAAAATCATTATGAACAATAAAGAGGCCATCACAGCCTGCCACTGAGGAGGAGTGGAGCACCTTCCTTTATAATAGCAGAGGAGACAGCAGCTCTTCCTCAGCCTCCAATGGCAGGGCTCAGACATACTTTCGGGAGTCTACTGAGGTTGCACACTTTCAAGAAACATTTATTAATTAATGAAAGTGTGTCTTCGTGACACTGTGCTGTTTCCTTTAAGTGAGTTTTCATCAGCAGGAATACACTCTTTAAGGAGGACAGTCTTTTTAACAGTTTGATAATGACCAATTTGTCTTCATGAATCTCTATATCAACAGTGTTTCATCTGTGATCTGGAAAACAGGAACTATTGCACAAACTGCTTCTTGATACAGAAAAATAATGGTTTAGTGAAATAGACTAATCAAACTATAATTTAGACTGCTATAGGTCAATATAAGTTAGTTTTTATGCATTTTATTGAGCTCTACATTTTTCCCTGCTCTCCTCCCTTCTTCTCCCTTCCCCCTTAATGCTCTCCCATGTTTCCCTGTTCCCAATTTACTCAGGAGATCTTGTTTTTTTTTTTTTCTACTTCCCATGTAGATTAGATTTATGTATGTCTTTCTTAGGGTCTTCATTGCTGTCTAGGTTCTCTGGGATGGTGATTTGTAAGATGGTTTTTTTTTTTGCTTTATCTTTAAAAACCACTTATGAGTGAATACGTATGATAATTGTCTTTCTGGGTCTGGGTTACCTCACTCAAAATGATGTTTTTATCTTTGGAAAGAATTTTATTTTAAAGCAATTGATGCAAGAGATGTAGATAAGAGGATGAGTAGTCAAGATAACAATTTCTGTGACACAAACACAAAATATAGGGAGAATTTCATGGCTGTAATCCAGATGCAATCATCTACATAAGCAGATTTTTCATGTTTCTCAAAAAAAGTGTTGTTTATTTATTTATTTTTGAGGCAAGGTCTCACTGTCTTGTATCCCTAGCTGGCCTTGAATACATTGTGAAATCCAGACTCACCTCAAACTCACTGAGATCCACTTGCCATTGTTGTTATTCTGTTATGACTAAAAGGCATGTATCACCATGCTGGGCAAAATAATTACTCGTTTGTCGTTAGTGTTTTGGTTTTGTGAATATGCTTCAGATTGAAGTCAGTACTCTTTCGTTATACTATTTCCTACTCCAACAAAAATTAAGTATGGAAAAAGTGATGAATGAAAATACTAAACAAAATGAAAACAATCTGCCTCGATAGTGATTTGTGGTCTTGCTACCTGGAGGCAGAACCTTGTGAGAAGTAACAGTTTCTCACAGAATCCAATGCAGAGCAGATTGGGAACCTGAATAAGTTCCTCAAAGCTGCTACTTGTAACAAATAATTACTAAGACTTAATCAGTACTCACTATATTCACTAACTCACATGAAAAATATTGAATCTTGTGAAATATTCTTCAGACAATATTTTCTCCAGTTAATTGAGAAAATGAGACCCATTCTTTTCTGAATAAAATCTAGGCTTGGCTCTCGTACCTCTCAGACAGCTACTAACCCTCTTTCTGCAGATGTCTTAAACTTTCCTTTTACCACTCCACCTTTGTAATGCTCAATACAACTTAAATTGTTTTCATATTTATTTCTGTGTGAAACACTTTCATAGTAAGGAATTTATAAATCTTAAATATATTTATTTTCCTAAAAAGGAGACCTTTTATTAAGTGATTATTAAATATTCACAGGGTTAAAGATCTTTTAAAATTCAATTGCTCCATGCTGGTTCACAGAAACCATACAGAATACCTACCCATCGTCAACCCTCATCCCGATTAGTTACCAACAAATGCCTCTCATTTAGCTTTGTAATCCTGGACTTCCTTGGAGTTTATACTTAGTAAGTAAACTGTGCTGTAACTATGAAGATCTTAAGTAGCATTAGGAAATGTCAGAAATAATCAGTTTTCCCAAATTATCAGTAAGAAAGCTGCCAAAATGTGTCGCACTCCAGACACCCAAAGCACAAAGGGCAGTCCAACACCACTGATATTACCAATTTGCTAATGCCTGATGTTTGAAGTTCAAGAAAACAACTAAATCTTTTTATTACAGTGCTATGAGAGGTAATGTAGTTCAAAAATATTTAGTATTACAAGTTAGCGTAGGTTGGGAAAAACAAAAAATAGAAATGAAACACTAAGTAGCGAAAAAACACAAGCTGGAGGAAAAATAAACAATTGAGCTAAGAAAACCGAGACTAAACAAATGAGTTAAACTGGCAGCTGACTGTGGGCCATGTTGTTGCTCGAAGGATGCAAGTTCATACAGCTATTCCCTTTTTTCCTTGCTATCCAGGTCTATAGAAAACAATTCCAAAGTTCATTTGATGGTGAGTAAACAGCAAAACAAAAAATTCATTCTCTGACTCCTTAACAAAGTTATTCTAAATTAGAAGCATGTTTCAGGCTTGAGTATCATAGTGTTCCAAATTTTATAATGCAGTTTTTGTGGAGATGCATTCACATGTATACTTTTTTCTTATCTTCCAAAGAAATAAAGTGTATGATTATCCCCATTCCATCTTCTTGAAACACTGTCATTTAAGATATTAACTTTCAAGAAACAAAGAAGAAAGTTATGATAATCTACTACTGCTTAGAAACAAAAGGTTCATAAAGCAACCATGTTCCTTCTAAAAGTCAACCAAATGCGGCAATTAGTAAAGTACAGGATGTCAGAAATGGAAAAAAAGATAGAAAGAAATTATGTATGTATCTATTTCTATTGTAAAAGTAGAATAAAGGATAATATGAAAGTAGGGAATTATGTATGAATATTTTCAATTTATGAGCAATAAAATTCTTATCCCTTCTTAGCTTTGTGGCTAAGGTTACATTAACAATAAAATTCCACTTGCTATTGTTACATACAAATTCAAAGAAGAAAGAGAGAAAGTGAGTATTGATTTTGACATATTATTAAGGAAGTTGAAAACGAACAGGAACTACAGAGACAAGTATTACCAACAGAATACAAGAGATAGAACAAAGAATCTCAGACACTGAAGATACTATAGAGGAAATAAACTCAAGTTATTTTTTAAAGGTTTATTTTTTCATATATTTTATCTGTGAGTGCTTTGTCTTCAAGCACACCACAAGAGGGAATCAGATCCCATTACAGATAGTTGTGAACCAACACGTGGCTGCTGAAAAGTGAACTTGGGACCTCTGGAAGAGCAGCCAAGTGCTCTTAACCACTGAGGCCTCTCTCATGGCCCTGTGCTGAATTTTTAAAGGGACATTTAAAAGAAGTTTCTATAAATAACAATGATGATAAATCAACATGAAAAATGCTGGAGGACTGTGCTAGCATTCCAGCTCACAGGTTAGCATGCCATCCAGTTCCTCTAGAGGCTTAAAGGTGGTTTGAGGAACGTCTTCAAAGTGCCTGTAACCCAGCTCCATTGCATTTCACATGCTCATGAGTGCACACGTTTCACATTGAGAAACACACATGCACATAACTCAAAATAAATCTTTAAAAAAATAAAGAATGCTTCAGGAGAAAAGAGCTGAACTAAGTGAGCTGGGTGGTTTTATGTGTCAACTTGACACCAGCCAGAGGCATCATATTGAGGAGCCTCAGCTGAGGAAATGTCTCCTTGAGGCCAAGATGTAAGACATTTTCTCATTTAGTAATCAGTTGGGGAGGGCTCAGGGCTTGGCGGGTGGTGTCATCTCTGGGTTTTTGATTCTGGATTCTAGAAGAAGGTATGTTGAAGAAGCCATAGGAAGCAAGCCAGTAAGCAGTTCGCCTCCATTTTCTCCACATCAGCGCCTGCCTATGGGATCATGTTCTATATCTGTTCCTGTGCTGACTTCCTTCAGTGATGAAAAGCAATGCTGAAGGGTTAGCCAAATAAACGTTTTCCTCCTCAACTTGCTGTTATGGGATATTTGTACACTGCATGAAGATGATTGGTATAATAAAATCTGAATGGCAAGAGCAAGGCAGGGGGTATAGGTGGAGCACGCAGGCAGAGAGAGCACTCTGGGAGGAAGAAAGGTAGAGTCACCAGTCAGAAACAGAAAGGAAACAGGAGATGAAGCATGGAAGGGATGTAATGCCATGTGGCAGAATTTAGATTAATATAAATTAAATATAGATTAATTTAAGTTATAAGAGCTAGTTGTGACAAGCCTAAGCTAAAGACCAAGCCCTCATAGTTAATAATAAGTATCTGTGTTATTATTTGTGAGCAGGTGTCTGATAAGAAAGTACAGCAACAACTTGCTTTTTGATTTGCTGTTCAGTCAAAGCAATAGAAACCCTAACTAAGAAAATGAGCAATTCAGAAATTTTTATTAGACCTCCTCAGGTGTGATGGTAATGAAAATCATGAATTCTCATCTTGGAGGAATAAGAAAATGTATACTAATCTCAGTGGGTTTATTGCATAAGTGATGTTGAAAGATACAGAAAACAAAGGTAAATTTTTAAGGACTAGAAATCACCTGATACAGGATATTATCAAGAAACGAGTGGAAACACTGGGGACGTATAACTGGATCTTTTATGTGTATCAGCAAAGACAAAAATAAGCCTGCTATACTTAGCTCAAAACAGGACCCCATCCAAATGGATTATCCCTCTTCTAAATAATCATATCTCGTTTGCATGGAGCATTTGTGCAGTGAGAAATCTTACTAAAGAGATTCTCTTTGGGGCTACCAAATTAGATCAGTTTAACTCACAGACTCTTAGTCTGCTACATGAATGTTAGCTCATTCATCAGTAAAAATGAGTCTTGAATAGTATAACTGGGTCATAGAAGAGATTAATTAAACTAAAACCCAGAAGCCAAGCTGAACAAATTTTGCCACATCAGTCTTTTTCTTGTTTATCAGATTAAATCTTTGATATAGTCACTTCTGTTTTGATTCAGAATGCTGAAGTCATCACACAGAAGACAGCTAACTTCCAAGGAACAATCAAAAATCACTTTGGGTCTCCCTAAGATATCATTTTCTCTAGACTTGTGATGAGAGAAGCCCAGATCTATTCCAGTAGAATACTTGGAAAGAGAAGTCAAAAGATATTCAGCTTATTACAAAGAAAGTAATTCAAGCCATTTCTTATTTCTGTTTTTATTTATTTATCTGTCTATCTAGCATTTATCCATGTAATATCTCTATAAACACAATGATATATTGAACTTCATGTGTGATTCATAGACTAAAAATAATGTAATCCTCAAGAAAAACATAATGTGAAGCCTGATTAAATTATTCACTCCTTTTGTTGCTGAAGTCAACCTATTCTTTTGTCTGACATCAGTATACATCTCTGAGTACAGGAGCTTGTAAATTCTGCATACATTTGAATGCAATATATGTTGTTAATATTTGTGTTTGGCATGGCAGCACAGAATCTCATGAAAACTACAGATACTCACTGTTCTCAGGTTTAGAAGACTAACTGTGGATGGGTATAACACTATACTTCCAAACCTTTGTTACAAGATCAAAATAATTTGATATTTTCCTTACAGCCTACACACACACACCTCCACTTTTCCATTTAGCTTCCCTTACTCCTATTTATTTATTTACTTATTATCAATTGATTGATTGATTGATTTTGTGGAGAATCCATTTAAGCATTGCCTTAATAATTAAAGGGTACATAAATTTCAATCTATGTTCTTTTTAAGGAACCAATTCCAAAATCTCTCTGTCTTCATCGCTGTGAATTTACACTAGCAAATATCTCTTCCGGGAAACTTGCTATTTTCTTTTGGCCACCACAAAGCCCTGAAACTATAATTTTCAGAGAGCATGAGAACGAAGATGATTCATAGTTCTTGATATTGTTATTTTTTGTGATCTCAAAAGAAAAGGTCAAGAAAAGAAACATTAGAAGGTAGTTGAGAAGTTAATGATCATGCAGTTGGCTGATAAGGACATAATAAAAAGTGCTAAGGGGACCATTATTTGTTTTGTCCTTAGGTAGTAATATATTGTTAATAGAACTGTGTTGACTAAGAAGGTGGTCCATGCATAAAAGCCATGAAGACATAGAATATTTCTGGCATTTGAGAAATTCTGTAGAGAGAGCTACTCCTCCTTAGTCCACACAAAGTTTGGAAATGCTGATTCTGTAATCAATTAAGGAGTCAGCAGGCAGTAGCAGCAGCAACAGGGTAAATCAGCTTGCTGGTAAGAGGAAACAGCCAATGAACAATAGGCAAAACATCTTTCTTCTGCCCTGCCTTTTCAATCTGAACTGCTACGAAAGTGTACTATCCACAATTAGTGGGGGTGGAGGTGGGGCTTCAAACATCACTGGGAATTGGGACAGCTCTTTAGGTGAGGCTCCCTACTCAAGTAATAATAATTTGTGGCAAGTTGACGTAAAACCAACAGCAAAATACCAAAATTCTAAGCAAGAAAGCTACAATACACATTTTTAGAGAGGACTCACATGCTTCTTATCACGTGTAGAACTGTGTCCTGGGAGACAAAATGTCCCCTTTCCTACTCCTGCTTCTCCTGCTACCACAGCCCCCACCAGACATCAGACTTCAAGAACTGTGGTCTTTCGTGATTTCAATACTTGCACATTACCATACTTTGAAGATTAAGACCCAAATTCAATTTCAGAAGACCTGTCATTTCAGAGATGTTTTATTCATACTATTTAAACAAGGTTTCATTCTATAGCTCAGACTTCTCTTGAAGTAACTCTGTTGTGCAGTTTGACTTTGAATTTCTAATGCTTCTGGAGCAACCTCCCAAATGCCAGGATTGCAGGTATGGACAAGCATGACCTTTAGGCTAGCATATAGTAGGACAGCCATGCATTCTTTTGATCTCCTTTAACAAAGATATAAAACTACTTTGTAACCACACATGTTTCTCTGGAGTGTATATTCAGTGGTTACTCTAAAATTGTGGTTTGAGAAATATCAATCCCTGACCACAATTTCATTCAAGGCGACCTTAAATTAAGATATGATGCAAAATATCTCCATGGATTGGCTGTGTTTATTTCAATGTGTTAGTCAGAGGTCTAGGCTTTGGAGGTCATTGTGTGATGCATTTGTCCTATGCAGCTAGAGGTAATGATACAAAAGCTTCAAAACTTCATCAATTTGGCAGATGCTTCAGAATTTCCTTATTTTTGAACACATTAAGATATATCAAAAAAATGAAATAGCTATATAACCTTTAAGCATTAAAAAATATGTTCAATATGCAGCCCAGATGTTCCTCTGTTACTAAAGTCCTCACTATATGCCCAGTGCTACTTTTGAATGGTGGATGGTCAGTTCACATGGCTACACTCTTATAGATCTGTGCTGAAATGTCTTTTAATTTATTGGGTGTTGCTGGAGCACACATCAGGAGCTATTTGCTTTCAGATTTGCTACATTATTATGCTGTTGAGCAGACAGGACAAATTCTACTTAAAATTAAAAGTGAAAGTCATAATGATTTGCTCAGTTATGTCAACCTGGCCATCAATTTCATAGGAGAAAAAGTGGGAAGTTATAGACACACACGCACATATGTGTGGTTACAGATGCCTTAACGTTGTAGACATTAAAATGTTTAGACAGAGGCTTTTAAAAGGAAGGTATGTGGATGAAGAATTAATAAAATTAGTAGTTAAACAGAGCTACAGTACAATGTGTTCTCATAATTTTTTTTTGCTATTGTCCTTTAACACGATCCATTGTGTACAAGTTACTGAAAACAAAATGGCCAGAAGAATTTGGGGGAAAAAAGACATCTGAGTCTGAAATTCTTTGAACTCATTTTGTGTGTGTGTATGTGTGTGTCTGTGTCTGTCACTTCCTGGATAGCTCTGTGGATTCTGGATGAGACTACATTAAGCAAACATTAAATGTGGAATGGATAACATCAAAACTATTTATTTACAAGGTTGAATAGAGGCCTGAGTGATGTCTTAGCAATTGATAGCACTGACTATTCTTCCAGGTGATCCTGGTTCAATTTCCAGCACTGACATGGTGGTGGTTCACAATCATCTCTAACTCCAGTACCTACATGCTGTTCTTGGTCAAGATAGTTGAAGAGACTCCCAAGGTATTATGCATTTTTGCTATTGTCCTTGATGGCCCTCTAGATGTAGTGTTAAATCAGTATTGCTGAAGAAACCATGCACTTTAGATTCAGGACTCTGTGATTCCAGAGTTAGATCATGTATCTTTACTTGAATTCAGTAATCATAGCATCAGTGTCTTGTAGCCTATTCCTAAATCCTGAATTACATTGTAATACAATTTGCTATCTCTGTATCTGCCTATCTAATTAAAATGTAGATTATTCACCAGGCGGTGGTAACACACACCTTTAATCCCAGCACTTAAGAGGCAGAGGCAGGTGAGTTTGAGACCAGTCTGGTCTACAGAGCAAGTTCAAAAACGGCCTCCATAGCTACTGAGAAACCCTGTCTCAAAAAACCAAAAGAAAAAAAAGAATATTGATTATTCAAACATAGTCATTAAATCTACTCTACTTATTAAAATAATCTTTGCATTTAAAAGTCAACCTTTGTCAAATAGTAAGTAAAATGTATTAATTGGCAAATGGAAACATGTCACTGATAAATGTTTGAGAATATTTTTAATTTTCTCTGCCATAAAGTCATAATATGTTCTTCAGAGGATGTATCTTTATTAAGTATATAAGATGAAAGTAAATATGTATTCCTGCTAAGATGCAATGAGTATGTTATTATTCTCTATTTAAGAGGAATGTCCACTAGATGAATTTTGTTAGAGACCGACCACTAAAGAATGAATGCAAGTGTGTCACAGCACAAATTAAACAAAATATCCCCGAGGAATTAATACTAGCATATGTTGTAGTTCGGGTTGATTTCTAGTAAATAAACTTTAGAATCTAAGATTTTTCCCTTCAAAGAACATGGATACTTCTGATAATTGCCGAGTTATGAGGAACTAAAAGACACAGATATTTTGTCATTGTGTAATCCATCCACAAATCTTTCTGAGGTAAGCTCCAGAGTGAGTTGGAGCAGCAAGAGGAAGGGACGTGAATATATGAGTTCTGTGTTCTGCTTCCTTCTGTATCTATCTGTTGACTGTACACTGTGTGGATCTATAGGTACTTTATAACGTAAAACAGCGAGTTAGGAATACTCAGTTGTGAAATAAAGCAAGGTCTACATGCTGCTGTATGGTGATACATAGGTGCAAGGTAGAATAACATCAGGAAGTCACTACAGAATTTGATTATAAATGCACATACATGTAACTGCAATTTTGCTATATGTCTTTAATTCTGAAGCAGCAGTATTTAAGGATCTGAAGACATGAAGGGCATAAGATAAACAGTTACAAAATCCCCAGATCATCTATATATACAGAATTTTCTAATGTTTATGAAGGATATAAATATAAAAATTCTTTAATAATTTTAAAACAGTCAAATAAATATACATATGTCTTTCCAATCACTTTTCATATTCTTTCTATGTTATCCAAGATATAAAATGCTGTATGTCAGAGCAATAAACATATTTCAGCTAATACAGACTGCTATTACTTTGAAACTGTAACAGTTTGCATTTCTTGTAATATTCAAACTTTATGTGTTCTGTTTTCTTTTCATGAACTCGATAATTAAAACCAATACATATATCATTTCATGAATACTTTAAAGTCAATAATAAAAGTACAAGATGAGATTTTCTTTCTTCATAAAATTGCATCCAGTAGCAGAACAAGACCATTGCAATTGCATAAGGAGCCTTAGTAATCTCTGATCACAAAAAAGAAGTACTTCTACAGCACAAGGCTATGAAGAGCTTGTTTGGAGTATCAAAACATGACGGCATTATAGGCAACTCCTTAGCTTTAATCTACCTTCCGTTCATTATTTGAGAGATCAAAACAATATATTGAATTTCTCAAAATTTCAAGGTCCTTTGCTGTTAAGTAATCTAAGTAATCACTCAAATTTTTTGAATTTTTTCTTAGATTGGATTTGTTCAATATTGGAAGCACTGCAGATACAGGTATATTTAAATGATATTGATGATTATTAACCTCTTACCCTTCTCTTCCATTGGTTTGAATCCTATAGCAGCATAACCTTGTACATAAAATAATATTTCTTTTCTATCTGTTCAACAAGTACATGTTTTATTCATAAAATACACAAGTATTATCATAGTTTTCTATAAAAATAATTTACTTTTTAATACAGTTTTCACAGAAATATTGTACATACTTGTTTATAATTCTTTTTTGAAAAAATTATATTTAAAAATAATTATATTGAACATTTAAGGTGGCTAGCTAGACTTCTGTACTTACCACTAGAGAAATGTCTGGCTTCATAGTTAAAATGTGCTTCTTGCTCTTGGGGAGGACTTGAGTATGATCCCAAGCCACATTGTGACTCACAACCATCTGTTCATGGGATTTGATGTTATCTTATAAACTCCATGGGTACCTCCATTCATGGGATGCACACATACACCACAATAATGGTCTTTTAAAAAGTATCTGTACTTGAGGCCCAGCCCAGTCTCATCTCCTCCTCTTAAAAGTTGAAAATAAACTTTATATGACATGAGAAGTTTTCCCTCATGCCTTTGTTTTATTACCCTTGCCTATATTCAGCAAATAGAGAGTAAAAACTTGAACCCAATAAGATTTTTCTACCAGTATTGAAAAAGTAAACTATCTTGCTTTGATAATAGTTTATTACTAAACTTTTCACATAAGATGTCATTCCCTGACAGCCCATAAGAACACAGGAATCTAGTCCTGAAGCTATAAGAAGTAAGTAAATGACAGGAGCACAGGACTCTAGTCCTGGCCTTATGAGAAATAACTGAGGGAATGATATAAAATTACCTGAGGTAAGATAGGATCACAGAACTTACAAATAAATGTATTTTTTTTCCTGGTAGGATCCTGACCAGAAGACATCATAATCCTTACCTGGATTCCCATGTCAATCCTCTTCTGATAATTTTAATTTCTTAACTTCCAAGTTTCTGAATTAGTGATTAATTGATAAGTGAGGATTCCAGAAAAGTATAGAATGTATTAGAATAAGAGCATAATGGCTTATTTAAAAAAAACTGAGAAAGTCAAAAAACTATAAGCACCTTTTAAATTCATTTAGTGGATTTTTTAAAGCTGCAGAATAAAATAAATGGACTGATTGATTCTGTAGTGAGAAATCTCTCTCTCACACACACACACATACACTAAACTGGTCAACGATAAGATTAGAGATGGGTTTTACAAAGATAAAAGAAAGGATGCCTTCACAACACCAGAAGATTAGAAAATGAACTGGTCAGGAAAGTTTCATTAGAGCATGGCACAGAACATGACATATGAGAAGGACTTAATTTCTCTTAATTTAATTTCTTTCTCATTGAATCCTTTGAATTCAATGCAACTTAATTAAGCAATAGAAGTACAGTTCCTAAATTATATTTTATCATTAGGGTGAAGGATTTAGTGAATTGTTTGTGTGTAATGAATTGATAAGTAGAAAACTTTGACTTGAAATATGACATTTTTTTTCTCAACCAAAAAAAAATCTAAGAAGTATATTTAATTAATTACAAAAGTTGACAAGGAGAGACCTGCCATTGTTAATTAAAATTAAATAAATCTTACCTTCCACAAACTGTGAAAACACCGAGGAATGATAAACCATAATAAGGAGCTGCAAGTAGTATTGGCTTTTAACCTCTGGCTTTCTTGTGCTTTTTCTTTCTTTTTTTTTTTTTTTTTTTTTTTTTGGTTTTTCGAGACAGGGTTTCTCTGTGGTTTTGGAGCCTGTCCTGGAACTAGTTCTTGTAGACCAGGCTGGACTTGAACTCACAGAGATTCGCCTGCCTCTGCCTCCCGAGCGCTGGGATTAAAGGCGTGCGCCACCAATGCCCAGCGCTTTTTCTTTTTTTGTTAAAAACAAATCTCAGGTTATCATAGTTAAATCATTGGGATGATGGTTACTCTGCACAGTCAACTTGACTGGAGCTTAGGTCATCTGGATGAATCATGCACTGGTTTCAAAGGGGAGGATATTTTCAAAAAAAGGTTACACTGTATCTAAGTTGTTCAATATGAAAAGAAAAAAAAATAGATAAACAAGAAAGCCAGGTGAATACTGCCACTGCCTTCACCCTCTCCTACCATGATGGCCTGAAACTTAGAAACAGTGAGAAAGGGGCTGGAGAGATGGCTCAGCGGTTAAGAGCATTGCCTGCTCTTCCAAAGGTCCTGAGTTCAATTCCCAGCAACCACATGGTGGCTCACAACCATCTGAAATGAGATCTGATGCCTTCTTCTGGCCTTCAGGTAGACACACAAGACAGAATATTGTATACATAATAAATAAATAAATATTTAAAAAAAAAGAAACAGTGAGAAAAAAATATATACTTCCTCCCTTAAGTCATTTCTGTCTCTTACTGTCATTACTTTTGTTTATGTTGTGCATTCCTCTCTAACCATACCTTCTGTAATTTATGAGAAATGTAACTAATAAGTGCCTCTTATTCAAATGTTTTCATATCAGATTACTAAATAATATTTGTGGAAGGCTACATACAAGAGAACCATGGCAATGTGGTCAACATCTCATGACAAAAAAACAAGCAAAGGCTAGTCATATGTTAGTATTTTTGGTATCTCAAATACACTGTGTAATCCCTACTATAAGCAATTCACACACACACACACACACATACACATACACACCCATACACATGCTTGCAGACACATATATGTATACATTCACACATGCATGCAAAACACACAAACTGTTTCAAAAAAACTAAAAGATAATTCTGACTATACTTAGCGACAAGTGTTGGGTATGATGAAGGAAAGATGTCCTCTAAGGGAAAATAATGGTAAGCCATGGTTTGTGTATCATGAATATATTGTAGAAGGTAAGTTGTCAGAGAAAAAATGAGAACTGATGTCAATATTATACTTCCTAATTTGACTTCTTTTTCATATTGTCTGTATTCATTAATTTAATATTACATGACTTAATTTAATAAAGTGTCCTTCAATTTATACAGTATCTTCTTCAATGAGACTTGTGATTTTTCAATTCTATTTGCCAAAACTGCATACTTAAAGTAGCTTAATTTTACTGTATATGACTCATATGATTCAGCAACCCAATTTTAATAAAACTATGTTCTTTCCATTTATATACAACTTTGGCAGGGAACCAAATTAACCTCGGATAGAAAAGATATTTTCATAAGTTCAAATGAATGTAAATTTTCTGTATATCAGCTTCATCTATGTATGAAAATGTAATTGGCACTTGTTATCATCCATCATTTCAGAAGAAGGAAAGTACAAAATCCTTAAGAGATAAATAGCCTGACATATTGGTGGAAGTCATCAGAAAAAAACTTGACTAGACTGAGTCTTCATTAGAAAATTTCTCCAAGTCAGTAATGTAAACATATTCTGTTGGGAGCAGTGAGACCCCAGATCCTGAATTTCTTGTAATTCCCTTGACTGAGTGCCTACAGCTGCTCTGAGCACGAGACCTTCAGGAGTTCCTGATGGCAGGAGAGTGGTTTCTGGTGGGTTTGGCTGGGGCGTGGCTATCTCTATATAATCTGCCCCTGAACACAATAAACGGGGCATTCTTGGGGAATTCAAGGATGACCCGTGTCGCTGTCTCTCTGTGTGCGTCTGTGTATTTTAACCTCCAGCCCCCTTGCCCGAAGCTCTCGAACTGGGTGCCAGCTCACCGAGTGCAGACACGGGGGCGCGGTGTGCAGCAATATTCATTCACTCATAGAAATATTTTGATCCACTCTTAAAAGTATGCCACATTCTAGGACATGCTTTGGACATGCTAAGATGGTGAAGATACCTGGATGTTAGCCTGAAGAACACAGGTGTCATTTTGTCACTAGTTTGAGTCCATATTCCATATTCCCTTAAAACATATGCAGGACTCACGGGAACCTTAAGGAGAACAGGGACAAGCGTGAGTGGCAGGCAATCTGAAAAGTTATAAAGCCATGCAGTGCAAATGCTGCTGGCTCTGCAGTTTGCTACTGGGGAATCATGGCAGGGATGAGTCTACAGTGGCTCCTTAATGTAAGTTTCAGTTCAAAGGGACCACTTTGTCATATTGAGTAAAACAACTGAATTATAGAAAGTAATATAAGAGTAAAAGAGGTAGAGAAAATATTTGGAGATGTCAAAGAAAGAACAGGATTGTTTCTCTGATTCTGGATAGGAAAAATTGTAAATTCTTCTAGTTTGGGACTTTTGCAAACAAAGGTTTTGAAGTTGTCTAGAAGATATTAATGCTTACTGTTATAAACAATGTTGGCCATCTCTATCAGCACAAAAGGCTTGGATGTACAGCATTTGTTGTAGGATTTCTACACTGCTCAGTGTGTACTCAAAACAAAGGAAGTGAAGCCCCTGTCTTCATGGCATTTAGATTCAACAAGGAAAACACATAAATGAACAAGCTGATTTAACATCTTAGAACAGAGTCTAAACATAGTTATTGATGATGTGCTAACTGGCATTCATTATCAGAGCAAAAGAATCTCTGAAAGTGTTTGTGTCATCTATAACAAGCTAAAGAGATAATGCATCATTCAACAAGACTTACCTAAGTTTGGTCCCCAGCACCCAAATTGGAGGGCTCACAAACCACACAACTCCTATTCCAGTGGGAGCTGAGCCTCTGTCCTCTATGAACACCTGCACATATAAATAAATACATACATAATTAAAAATAAAATAAGTCTTAAAAATGATGACTGTTCTATTATCCTGAAGAGCAATGTCTTTAAAAAAAAATGTGGTTTATGCTGTAAAGCCTAATTTCATTGTCAGCTTGATGAAATCTAGGCTTGGGCAAAACAGAAGATTCTGTGCGTTCCTGTCTGGGGCAATTTGGTTTAGGTAAATTGAGATGGAGGAAGGCCCAACCACTCTGGGTAGCACTATTCACTGCTCTGGGATCCTAGACTATATGAAAAAGGAGAAATTGAGTTGAATACATGTTTTTATTGCCATCAGTTCCTAGACTGTGGATGTCGTGTGACCAGGTGGCTCAAATTCTTGTTACCAGAATGAGTTATGTGGTGGTTTTAATGAGAAAAGCCCCATAGGAGAAAAACACATTTGAATGTTTTACGCCGCATTGGTGCACTGCTTGGGAAGGTTTTGGAGGGGCTGACTTGATGGCCGAGGTGGATCAATGGGTAGGGTTTTATGGTTTCAAGTCATATCCTGTGCCAGGCTAAGTTTCTCTGTCTTCCTGCAAAGTTCGTGTATAAGATGCAAGCATACAGGTGTTTCTCCAGTGCCACGCTTTCTGCCATGATGCTTATGGACTAACCCTTTGAAACTATACACAAGCACCAATTAAATTTGCAGTTGGTCTTTCTGTTTGAATTTTCTTTGTTCTACCAATACCCAAATAATGATAAGGAGACTTATTATAAATTATAAAATCTTGGACTTCGATTGGCCTTGTTTCCAACTATCTCTTAGAACTTAAAATTAACTCATTTCTATTGGTTTGCCACATGGCTCTGTACGTCTTCTCAGTATATTGTATCTCAGTATCATGTGTCTGCATGCTTAGATTCATCCATTGACTTTCTTTCTTTTCTCAGAAGTTCCACCTAACCTCTCCTGCTTAGCTATTGGCCATTCAGGTTTTTATTAAATCAATCACAACAGCACATCTTCACACAATGTAAATTTTCCATTTAATCAAAAGGAAATATTTTAACTCTGACAGAGTAAAGTTATGTACAATAAGAACAATTTTCAGGTAAGGATGGCATTAAAAATGTTCAGTCCATTAGTATTTGGCAAAGTCAGAGAAAATCCTCCACTATCTACCCTATGTTGGTGAGTCCAAAGTTTTATACCTAAACCATTTCCTCTTGTAACTTGTTATTAGTAATCTAAAGGTATTTTTTAGGCCTAAAACATTTTATTAGATAAACAACTTAGTTTATATATCTCTCAATGTTATAAAATTTACACCATTTTTTGTAAATTTCTTTTTTAATTTGATAACAAAAAAGTTGTATAAATGCCTAGTTTTCAAACCCCATCAGAAACCCAAGAAGAATAAAATATTACCTGATGAAAAAGGAAGTACAAAACAAACAATTTGTAAAACTATAAAAATGTCAAAGACAGCTGGCTGCCTGGACAGTCACCCAAGGTTCCTCTCCAAATTTGGGCCATGCATCTTTGTCCTATAGGACTAGAATATCTACTAGATTTTTCTGTGATGCAGAAGCTTTGATGGAATGTCATACATTGTCTTGGCAAAGTTTAACAGTCACCTTCTTTTTGTCCTGCTTGTACACTTTGGAAAGCATATTGTCAGAAGTCAAGGCAATGTCAGTTTCTTGCCCAGTGTTTAGCTTTTCTACAAATGAAAGAAACCTCCAAAAGGAGATCTTCAATGCCTATTATCTTCTCTGAAGTATACTGGTATTGCCAGGAGCAGACATGTCTCATTGTTATCAAAGGCATTATGCTATTAAAACATCTTAAATGACCATCTATCTAACTAAAATATATTTCTGCTTGATTTTGAAAATGTACCAAACATGATTACAAGTTTGATTTTTATAGATTATTAACTACTAAACTGCAAATTATTCTAAATAGTTTATAATAATAGCTTTCAAGGACTAGAATATTACATTACATTTTTTCTAACGAGCTGCAAAGGTATAATACTTTAAACAAAAATAAATGCATACATACAGTATAACAAAAATAACCTTAAATATTTATCATTATACAAAAATCCATACCAATATAAAATATTTGAGAATAATAGCTGCTTTTTAGTTTTAAACTAGATTCAATGATACACCCATTTATCTTACCATCCCTTTCTTTTCAGAAAGAGATCTCTGAATGTAATCTGCTTTGCTTACTTTTTTTTCCTGACCATGACCAAAACCAACTTGCAATCAGTCCTCCTATACAATGACAAACAAAAATTCATTACTTACTGAATAACCACAAACACTGAGTCTACCTCTTTGGAAAATGGGCCTCATGTTCTTAAACTTACTTACTGCTGTCTTGGAGTGATGGCATCTTTAGGAGAGACCCTGAGAAAATTGGGGAAGTGATTAAGTCCTGGAAGAGCTAGCTGTGTCATTTTTCATTCATTCTCTATTTAATAGGAAAGTGTAGAGAATTTCTGAAGTCCTGGCTGAAGCATCTGCGAGGCTGGAGCATCTCAGGTAGCAGTTTTGAAGTTGTTCTGGATACAGCTTACTAAGAAAACTGAACAGTGACACTCTTTGTGAATGGATCTAGTTGTCTTCAATGGTTTCCGGTCCTTTTTCTTTTTTCTTAAAACAGAAACTTTAAAGGTAACATACAGATCTGCATTAACACAAGTATGGAATGTTCAATGTACACATATCTCCTGAAGATGATTGTGTCTTCTATGTTTGAGCAGGTAAAAGACCTCTGTCAACATTACAGGTCAGTTTGGACTGCATGATGAAACTGTAATATAAATTTCTGTCTATGCCATATGAAAGGATGACATGTAAAGTCACGAGGACCCTCTAGCCAATAAGATTCATCATGTCTCATCCAGTCTCAGAGTTGTTCCCATGTTCAGGCATCAGCTTATATCTCATGTGTCTTGTAGTTCTTTCTGCAGGCCTGCAGACAAGATTTTCAGGACTCCCCGAATCAAATCTGATCTTTATTAATTGTGAAGAAATCCACATCTTTTCAATTCCTGTGGAAATAAAGGCATAATCTCCCCTCAACACAACATAATTGCTGATTTTCAGTCCAAAGTTAAGATATCCTTAAAATATTTGTGCTACTTTAGTTTGGCAATTTTTATAATCCAGTGTCTTCCAGCAGCTATTTCTTTTCACTCACTAGCATGCAAACATTTAAAAATAAATAAAACACTATATAGAATCCAGATGCCTTGTGTTACGATATTTTCCATCTTTGCATGGCTTATTTTTATTACTTTATTCTCTGAAGATTTTACTTTATTATTTTTATTTGATCTTTCTATGTCTGTCTATACCCATTTTCTTCTTCTTCTTCTTCTTCTTCTTCTTCTTCTTCTTCTTCTTCTTCTTCTTCTTCTTCTTCTTCTTCTTCTTCTTGTTCTTCTTCTTCTTCTTGTTCTTGTTCTTGTTCTTCTTCTTCTTCTTCTTCTTGTTCTTCTTGTTCTTGTTCTTCTTGTTCTTGTTCTTCTTCTTGTTCTTCTTCTTGTTCTTCTTCTTGTTCTTCTTCTTGTTCTTGTTCTTCTTCTTCTTCTTCTTCTTCTTCTTCTTCTTCTTCTTCTTCTTCTTCTTCTTCTTCTTCTTCTTCTTCTTCTTCTTCTTCTCCTTCTCCTTCTCCTTCTCCTTCTCCTCCTCCTCCTCCTCCTCCTCCTCCTCCTCCTCCTCCTCCTCTCTCTCTCTCTCTCTCTCTCTCTCTCTCTCTCTCTCTCTCTCTCGCAACTAAGTATCATTTTAATCTTACTATACCTGTTTAAAGGTTTATTTTCCCCATCTGGACCTTTGTTTGCACACCTGCAGCCTTCTGTCATATCATGAGCTAAACCTTAAACAGCCAGACTACCTGGCTCACTCCACTTAATACATGGTGCTGGTGGTGTCTCTTCCCACCTCAGATGGGTCAAGGAGTTACCCCACTGGTTCTGGGCTGAGGTCACTGACCTTCTGTGAGAGGTCATTCCTGCTGAGCCTATCTGACCCAGCTCTGGAAAGTTGCTGAGCCTGCTTTTCAGCCTCATGTCAAGCAGAAACTATCTGTTGAAAGTGCTCACAGAAAGGCTCAGGTGGTGACTTCTCAGGGTTGGCTGGCAGGACTTTTCCTTCTGTGTGGTTGTGCCCCACATTGGGCTCCAAATGTAGTAGGGTTTTTTTGTTTTTTGTTTTTGTTTGTTTGTTTGTTTGTTTGTTTTGTTTTTTACTTTCTTTGGACTAGCACCCCCACAATAATGACATAGAGACTTAATAATTATGAAAGCTTGCCATTAGCTTAGGCTTGTTTTCAACTAGCTCTTATAATTTAGACTAGCAGGTTTCTATTCAACTATGTTTGCCATGTGGATCTTTACCTCTCCTCAGTAGCCTGCATTCAATTTGCTCTGCATTTCACTGGTGAAATTCACATATCCAGACTCCTAACCTTTGTTTCTCTTCAGCCCTCAAGTCTATCCTAACCTCTCCTGCTTAGTTATTGGCCAGACAGCTTTGTATTAAACCAATCACAATCACATCTCTTGGTAGTGTAATCAAATATCCTCCAACATAACATAAATCCTTCCTTTTATAAGTTCCATTGGTCATGGTGTCTCTTTACAACAATAGAATAGTAATTAAGACAGATTGTAACCACAATTTGGAGGTAAAACAAGTCATTTATTTTTGTAGAATTTTATCACAGCAACTTGGAGAGAAAAACTAAGATAATTGCTTTCTGTTTACCTTATTTTTAGATCAGTAGCCTCTTTCTTTACATATTCATTGGTCTAACACCATATCCTTCAGGAGACAATACCATGAAGTTATATATCAAGCATTTTTTTCATAGCACATTAAAGTGTTCAAAATCATTTTACTCCTAGCAGCAAAGTTTGAGAGATATTTCATGGTCATCATTGGCTATCATCATAGGCTAAGGAAACTAAAACAGAGATTAGAGATTACATAGTTATGACAGGAGTCTCCATGCTTGTCACATGTCACAGTGAACAGCAGAATATGGCTGCAGAAATGTCAAGCATCAATGGTTTTGTGTGTAGTCTTCATAATCCTATTCAGAAGACAAAAATGTCATGGAAGTGGATTATGACATCTCTTTAATATTGTAAAATATCATAATCACTTTTTATATTAAATAACCAAAATTGCTAAATGTATAGAGAACATGAGACTCTTCTGGCATATGTGTATAAGTTATCCCTACTTCCAAAATAATAAGTGGTACATTTGAAATATTTTATAATGGGAGTCTCAGATACCAGAGTATTCTTTATCTGTCTGAGGTAGTGTTACATCTTACTATTGTATAAGTTCCCTAAGACTGATTTCACTGCTGCACTGATTAAATTGTAATTAAAAGACAACAGTAAATATTTCTCAACAATAGAAGAATTTGTAACACTTAGGATATTCTGAGTGAGAAAATAAACTCTTAAGTGTTGGACCTTTTAATTAAATCACTGAATCTAATATTGAGAACAAGAAACCTTAGTAAGTTTGCACCTTGTAATTTCTTTTAAATCAGACATTTTCCAGGTGACTGACAGCAACCAAACCAATGATACTGGGGAATACTATTTGAATATTAAAACAGAGGTTTTAACTGAAGGGAACAAGGTACCAAACTCTCATTATCCTGCTGCAATGCACTGTACGTGAGGGTGTATCTGCGGGAGACTCTGATAAACTCTAGGAGAGATCATGAACAGAGGGCAAAGAACAGCGGTCACTTGTAAACTTTGCCTTCATTCCTGAGATTGGGAGGATTTTTGCTGCAGCCTTCCCTGAAACAATTACGAATCTTCTGTCTTGGAATGAAACAATAGGCTTGGTTTAAAAAGTCTTTCTAGTGACAGAAACTGTGGAGCTCACACATATCACTAAGATGAGCAGTTAAGCCTCAGTTAAATAACTGGTATTAACACATTTGTGTGGAATGAGAGCCTCTTTGTAACAACCGTCAGCCTTACCTAAATAATTACAGCAGATTCACAGCTATGGGGAATGCAGTTCAGGAAAGTTCATTCTGCCTGCTAAGGGGTTCCAGATAACTGCCCACCTGACTATTCGTGTGCTCCTTTACTCTACATTCTTCCCCTGGCTCACCTCCCACTTTCAAAGCATCCTTCTGCCCTGTGCCTTCAGCCTGGGACGAGGTTTGTCTTCTTTTTGAGAAAACCTTTCAAAACAAAATAAATTGCTTGCCCTGTCCTCTTTTAAGTAACAAAACGTTTCATTGAGAAATGTCTCAGGTTAGGAGAAGAAACAGACGATCCATTTAAGCAATGCCAATACTTTGGTAAAGAATAGAAATTACTTTTACACATGGCAAAGTGCTAATGTTTAATATTTGCAGCCCTCAAAAAAATGTAGAGAAGAATAATTGGATTTCATAATGAAACAATTTTATTAAGTATTTGTTCCCTGAACAGATAATAAAACATTAATTTTGGCAGAACTTCAATTATTTTTTAAAAGCCTTAACAAAAATCTATAAGTTCAGTTTTAATAAAAAGTTAAATAATAACACATGATGTAAATTTTTTTTCAAAATGCAAATAACATATATATAGAACACACACATATATATATATAGGATCAAGATGAATGGCAGCCCCAAAGGTATACTGACACACTTACCCTCATTGAATAACATGTTTCGCAGAAAATGGTGAGAATAAATGTGTCATTTGAAGACAAGAATGATATAAGCTAATCTGGATTATCAAATAGATTCAGAAATAATAATGCATATAGTACAAAAAAACAAAAGAAAATGTCTTTGGAAGCAATCCTAGACAGAAACAAAAGGGGCTGAAGATGGAAAGAGATTCCAAAAGAGTGGCTGGTTATTTTCAGAAGCTAGAAGTAAAGGATTGATTCATCATTAGTAATCTCTAGAAGGCATGAAACCCTGAAACACCTTGTATTTTTTTTTAATTATACTACTACAAACATGGAAGAATTATTTGTACTTTAGACAAGTCCTTGATAATTTGTTGGAGAGTATTTGGGAATCCCATTTAGATATTCATATCATGGCTGTGGAGTTGCTACAATAACACGATGCTGTGGGGCAATGGTCTTTTGTCCTGTCACTTGTATTTTAAAGTGGGTAATGTAGAAGATATTGCTGCTTTAGTCTAGAAAATCAGTTGAATACGGTAAGGAAAAGTTTGAGGGCCATTGTTGTGGGAGCTTGTAAAATAGTGATTCTGAGAGATGCCCACCAGTGACAAAGACTATGGCTGTATTCAGTTCATGTCTTGATAATTAGTGTTCACATGATGCACAATTTAAAATCACTGAATTGATTTATTATGCAGAGAACATTTCAGATAGCATAACATTGAATCATTGAAATACTTATTGCTCATTCCTCTTATACAAGTTCACATTGGAAAGTAGTGAGTAAGACAGAAATAAATTTAGGAGAAGAAATTCATACTAGGAAGCTTAATGTTACAGTCAAATCTTGTGCTAAAAAAGAGGATGTAACTGAGCGAGCGTGGTTGTACACGACTTCAATCACAGAAATAAGGAGGCAGAGACAGGCAGCTGCCATTAAGCTCAGGCAAGCCTGATCTACAGAGTAAGTTTCATGTTAGTCACAGCTATATAGTTTGTTTCTAAAACTAAACTAAATTAAAAAAAAAAACAAAGACCATCAATGATGGTTGAATATTATATAATGATCTTGTAAGGTTTCTCAATTTAAGAATTGAGTAGAATACACTATGTAGAAATAGGATTGTTTCATCTTTAAAATATCATTAGAACTGACAGAGGTTTTGGATTAAGGTTAATATTTTTAAAAGTTTTGCTTTCTTTTATTTTTAAGACTGTAGCACATTGCACTATACCTCCCAAAATCTCTCCAATATGCCCCTCCTTGCCCATTTATAAATTCATGGCATTTTTCCTTAATTGTTATTTCACAAATATTTCATATATAGGTGTGTTGCTGCATATATGTGTATATTATGAACTATAACTTGCTCAATCTACTTAAAATATGCAAGAGTATAATATGTATCCAAAAGATTATGTTTATGTCTTAGAACTGGCTGACCAGTCCAGGACTCCCATCTCAGGACCTATGATTTCTTCACAAACTACATTTATGTGTTTACTGATTCTCTGTTGAGGAAGCAACACAGAAGTGATGGGGTTTGCTTCTAAGTGAAAGCTGTTGAGAAGTGCCTATGTCCCTGTGTTCTCCACTCACTGACTCAAACTGAGGATAAGCCATATCGTGCATGACTTTCTTATTGACCTGACTTGGGCAACCAACAGAGAGTGAAGAAACAAAATATATGAATAAAAGAAACCGGGGATAAAGTAGGCCGTATATTCTGATGGATATACACCAGCAGCAGCTCACATTCATGTATTTATTGTATAGAGCATCAATGTTACAAGTTAGCTAACTTAGTAGGAATGATCTGTAGAAATGCATCTTCACACTGCAGTCACCCCAAATGAGGACCCTACAGCTGATAATTCCTGCACATACTTTCAACATCCAAACATGTGTTAGGGGAAGAATTTGCTATTCCTCTGACTCCAACCAAGAGGAGGCCATGCCATTGCCATGTGTTTGATGAAGTGAGGTCATGGTAATGGCCATTCTCGCTTCAACAATACACATTCACTCAAGATTTTTATCTGTGTCCCACAAGTATACTTGTACGAGATCACCTATACATTCAGAACTTTAAGGTGAAAGGCTTCCTCTTTGTGGTAAGTGCAATTTCCCACCACCTTTCTCTATTGAAAACCTAGAGAAACTTAGAGGACAACAAGCAATAATCAAATTTTTGAATCAAATCACTGATGAATAAAATCTTTTCCTAAACTAGCTAATCATCAAGTTTCATAAACTGATAGCATCTAAGATGTTGATTTTCCATCCAATGATAAGCAGCTAGATTACTATTTTAATTTTATTTCAGGTAAAATAGAAGTATTAACATAACAGAAAATATTGAATTAAAATGCTATGCAATTACCACTGTTGATATGTAGATATAATAAATATGAATATTTGAACAGCTTTATTACTTTTCTATATTAACTTCTCAATTACCACCCAGGGCAGTTACTATTGTTTGTATTAAATTACAAGATATTAAATTATTAGACAAGATGAGTCATAAGATTTCCATTTGATTATAACTTGGTGACAAGGGAGATACATGAGGAAAAACTCTGTTAATGATCAAGTTTATAGTTGACTTCTAGAGTTTGGATATTATTTAACTAAAGAATGTTTAGCAAGGAAGAGTAATTGATCAAAAGAAAATGTCCATTTTACAATGATCTGTCAAATATTATTATCCATAATATATGTAATGAAAGATTCATGTAAAATAATATATCACTCACAAAATCATTTTATTTCCCTTATACTGTCATGAAAAGAATTATGAATGATGGGACATTTGTACATGTAAATAAAAGCTATTTTTCCATGCACTGGAAACATTTATTTCTTATCAAATATTGTCAAAGTATTTCCCATTTTGTAATACATATAAACATTGGGCAAATCATTTGTGTATTTCATTTTATATGAGCTGAATTGTTACGAAAATTATAGTGATACAGCTTCATCTTGAGCCAGTAAATTGGGAACAGAATAGAATGTCCTGTTTTGTTGTTTAAAAAAAGAATCATTTTCTGAAAATGAACAAAAATCCTATTTATTACTGCCTAGTGCTTAGGCTCCATTGGTTAAAAGGTTTCATCTAAGAAATAAGCATTTTTTCCATTCTCACAGTTTAGAAACAGATGGAATTTGAAAACAAAGTAGGGGCTTTGAGAATTGAATAACTAATGTGTGATGCAATTTTTCACTGGAATTGCCTGAACTAAAAATGGGTGTCAGTTGTCAATCACTCTTACAAGTCTCATAGCAATATAACTGAAACAAATACTCAATTTCGTTTTATTTTTCTGGGCCTGCCAGTTGATTGACAGGCAATAGCAGCTGTTCTTGTATCTTTTTGTTTGTTTCATCTTGAAAGCATGTTTGTGGTTCTTATTATGGGCTTGTTTTGAATGTTCCATTCATATCACCTTGACTAAAAAGGAATCAGAGATTCATGTTTCTATCATTTCAGTCTGGAGCGCCACAGATTTGATCTGTATTACCTGGTGTAACACATGGAGACAAGGATACTTAAGGAGGACTTCTAAAAGTAGATGCGATGCTCATTTTTCTTCTAGCCTTCCATTGTGATTTATAATACCAAAATCTCATAATCTATGTTGCAATATAAGTAAGCTTTGCATGCTGAAGGTGGGAAGGAATACATAATCTGTAGATCTTACTATCACAGTCTACTCTTTGCTGTGGCAAATGTGACCGAGTAGTGCAAGACAGATTGAAGACTTCTTTCCACACTAGATTACTACACCAACACACAAGTGCACACATATTCATGCTTGGTTAGTGAATGATGAATTTTCTTCTCTCTTCTGTCATACCATGTAGCCTGTCTAAATTTCGAAAGGGAGCAAACCCTATGAAAACTCTAAACTCTAAACAAATGTATTCAGTCAGGAGATTCTAGGCTCTGACACAATTTCATCAATAGATTACCCTAGACACATTTCCATATATATATATATATATATATATATATATATATATATATCTCAACAATAACGAAATGTTTGCTAAAGATATTATCACTAATAGGTTAGAATAAACATTATTCATGTTCTTTCCCTGGAGACTGAGAGGCCATGGTTAAATTGTTGAAGAGTTTTGCTTACAGGAAGGCTCTTTTTGGCTTACAGCAGACAAAGTTTACTGTGTGCGTTGAGAGACTTTTCGGAATCACAAGGTTTCTGTGCTGTAAGGACAACAGACATATTCATTTGCCCTTTGATGACTTTGTATACTGTGGTTACACTTGTGTTCACATTTTAAGATAAAGAATATAGAAATTATACTTATGAATTTTAAGGAGACACGTTTGAATTTATAACAGTTAGAAACATCTATTTCAAACACTTTTACAAACAGAGAAAACACATCAAAATGGGAATTTCTCAGAAACCAAAAACAGAAGATAGAGAACATAATAAACCATGAATAAAATTAAAGACGCTTTCTACCATGACAATTGATGTGCAGGTTCTATAGTTCCCTGGAAACTGCTTGACATCCTACCACATTTTCCTTATCCATTCTTTGGTCAAGGGGCATTTAGGTTGTTTCCACGTTCTGGCTATGACAAACAGTACTGCTATGAACATAATTGAGCACATGTCTTAGTGGTATGATTAAATATCCTTGGCGTATTGCTGGGTCTTGAGGTAGGTTGTTTCCTAATTTTCTGAGAAATTGCCATACTGATATCGAAAGGGGCTGTACCAGCTTGTACTCCCACCAGCAATGCAGGAGTGTTCCCTTCACCCCACATCCTCTCCAGCATAAGTTGTCATGAATGTTTTTGATTTGGCTATATTACAGGTGTAAGATTGAATCTCAGATTTGGTTTGCACTTCTTGGATGGTTAAGTATGTTGAACATTTCCTTAAGTGTCTTATAGACATTTTAGATTCCTCTTGAGAGTTCTCTGTTTAGGTCTGTACCCCATTTTTTATTGAATTATTTGTTCTTTTGATGACCAATTTCTTGAGTTCTTTATATATTTTGGAGATCAACCCTATGTCCAATGTGGGGTTGGTGAAAATTTTTCCCATTTTGTAGGCTTCCATTTTGTCTTGTTGACCATGCACTTTTCTTTACAGAAGCTTCTCAGTTTCAGGAGGTCCCATTTATTAATTGTTTTTTTCAGTGTCTGTGCTACAGGTGTTATATTTAGGACGTGCTCTTCTGTGCCAATGTATTCAAGTGTACTTCACAACATCTTTTCTTTGAGGGTCAGTGTGGTTGGTTCTATGTTGAGGTCTTTGATCCATTTGTACTTGACTTATGTGCATGGCAATAGATATGGATTTATTTTCATTGTTCTACAGTGGTTGTTCCTTTGTGGGAATAAGTTTTACAGTAAAATACACAAAATCCACGTGCGGATGATATGGTGTCATATTGTCCCCTTTTGCCCTCTTCTTTATCTCACCTCATATTCTTTCTGTCTACTTACCAACAAGTCCTGCATAATCCTCATTTTTTTGGTCTGTGTGGGTGCATGTTCATGAGCATGTATATGTGGGTGAGTTTGTGTGCCTCTGTGTGTGTGTGTGTGCGTGCGTACTTGTGTGTGCAAGTCTTATGCTCAGAAGCATATTTGTTCCTTGCTTTAGTGATTACAGTGGTCCTGTCATTTCACATTGATCCTTTCTGTCTTCTGACTTTTGTGTTCTTTCTGATTCCTCTTACATGATGTTCTTTGACCTTTGGACCAGGTGATACAGATGTTCCATTTATACCCAAGCACGAAACAGCCAATTCATGTTATTCTTGAACTTTAGTAAGTCATATGTCAATATGTTAGCAATCACCTTCTGTGTAAAGAAATTTTCCTAACAATGACTGAGAGCAGAACCAGTCTCAGGCTGGCTAACCTGAGCTCTTGGTGTTCTGGAGACAGGCAAGGGAAGAGGGTTCAGAACTGCTGACCTCACATCAGAGTTTCTGATATCCTATGGGATATGTCTCAGTTCTTGTGTGTCCCAGCAAGGGTATGGAGGTGAGTGAGCACTTTTTAAGCTAAGTTCTGCCCTATCAGGCCAAGCAATTTCTTTATTAATTAACAGTCTTGATACTCATTAACAATTTCTTTAAATTCATTCAATTTCAAGATATTCCTTGTCAGGTGGTGGTGGCACATGCTTTAATTCCAGCACTTGGGAGGCAGAGGCAGGTGGATCTCTGTAAGTTCGAGGCCAGCCTGGTCTACAAGAGCTGGTTCCAGGACAAGCTCTAAAACTATAAAGAAACCCTGTCTCGAAAAACCAAAAGAAAAAAAAAAGAAAGAAAAAAATCTTGAAACAGATATTTTAGTAAGAGAAGAGAAAACAAGTGTGAACTATGTGGAAAAATTCATATTGTGAGTAATGTGAATGATAATGGTTATAAGACAGCATTTTGGCTAATGTCCCTCTTGACAGTCACACGCTCTTTCAGTGTCAAGGAAACAGTTCTGTGTGTGCATGTTTAGTGCACTAGCAGATGCTAATGACTATAAAATTAATTTCAGTCTCAACCATCAGTAAATCCCATTTGGATGTTTCTAGAATGAAAACAACATATGTAGTAGTATTGATTGCCTTGATTTTTCTGGCTTTTGTGAGTCATTACTTTTCTTTTAAGTAAACTTGTGGCTTCTTTATAACTATTCACTGAGGAGCATATGAAATGGCTTATTGAGTAACAGCATTTGCTGTCAAGTCTGATGAACTGGTTTCTACTTGATATAGGAGACAAATGACCTTAGCATGTTATCCACTGACCTTTACATGTATATTGTGTTGTGCACACATACACACATACACACACATTAAATAAATAGGTAAAACAAAAGCAAAAGAGTAATAAAACATAAACACTTCAATTGTAGGACAGAGAAGCCAGTCTAGATCTGACCTTAAAGTGCCTGCCCTTCTTATTAGTTTCCATAGTGCTAACTTATGCTATTCCAATGAGTAGGAGAGCAGGGACATTGATAATACTGACACATGCTACACGGGTGGACATTGACAGTAATATCACGTGCTATACAGGTGAGTAGGAGAGCAGGGACATTAATAGTACTGATACATGCTACACAGGTTGACATTGACAGTACTGACACATGCTATACAGGTGACTAGGAGAGCAGGGGGACATTTTATTAGTTTCTTTTCTATTACTGTGATAAGACATCACCGTCAAGGAAATGATGTGGGAGTCCCCTCTGTGTGCTGTAATTATTATTAATGAATAAAGAAACTGCCTTGGCCTGTTGATAGGGCAGAACTTAGGTAGGTGGGGAGGACTGGACTGAATGCTGGGAGAAAGGAGGGCAGTGTCAGGAAGACGCCATGGAGCCGCCAGAGATAGACATGCTGAAACTTTGCTGGTAGGCCACGACCTCATAGTGAGGCACAGATTAATGGACATGGGTTAAATTAAGATGTAGAAGATAGCCAATAAGAAGCTAGAGTTAATGAGCCAAGCAATGATTTAATTAACACAGTCTGTGTGGTTATTTCAGTTCTGGGTGACCAGGACGAACAAGCGGCCATGGTCCTTGCAACAAGAAAATGACTAAAGAAATAATCTAATCAGGCTTACAGTTTCAGAGGGTTAGAATCCATGAGGGAGGATCAAAGGTATGATAGCAAAAATAGCTAAAAAAAAAAGTATGGTGGTCTTATGTCAGTTATATATTTTTAAAAAGTTAAAAAAAGCCGAGTGATGGTGGCACACACCTTTAACCCTCACACTCGGGAGGCAGAGGCAGGCAGATTTCCGTGAATTCAAGTCCAGTCTGGTCTACAGAGTGAGTTCCAGGACAGACACCAAAGTTACATAGAAAAACTCTATCTAAAAAGAAAAATAATTTTAACATAGGCTGAGGAAATGGATTTCAGTACAAAGATCAGATATTTATTATAGTAGATTAATAGAATAATATGGGAGAAGCTTGGTATAACAGGTAGTGGGAATAGCTTCTGATATATTAACTTAGTCAAACTTGAATTATGACATCCTGTTTAGTATTTCTGTAACACAAGACTTTAGGACACCATTTTTAAGGAAAAAAGAAATTTAGTTTAAAAATGTGATTTTTTTTCATAACGTTAAATTTTAGTTCTCATGAACTTTGCAGGTTACTCATTTTATTTCTTTTACTTTGATATGTTTATCCAATTAAGGAAGACTTGACCAAAAGTATGTAACCGAAAGGACTGTAACCAATGATTAAAGTCTATGAGAAAGTGATTTTGTGCATAAATAAAGCTTGTGAGAGATGCAGATTGTCAGAGTAGGTCAAGTGATACTGAGATTGCTTACTCACTGTTTTTCTTCTGTAAAAGGAAGCTGAGAAGTGTCCCATGTCCAATTGCTCCTTCACAGCTCTTGCATGCAGCCACTTCAGACACTGCCCTCATCCAGAGCCCGACTCTGGCCATCTCCCAGATCAAACATGTTGTGGGGAATTGCCTTGATTAATAATTTATATGGGAGGCCCCAGTCTACTTGAAGAAGGGCAAATGCCTGGGAAACCTGAAATTAGGATAGAGCCAGCAAGTCAGCACCTTCGGGATTTCTGTTTCATGTTGTTGTTTAAATTACTAAATCTGATATTCATGATATACTATGCCATGAAAATATAAGCTCAATAAATAAGTATCTCTCCTATTCTTCTTTTTATCATTGTGTTTTATCAGAGCAACAAAATTAATAATACAGAATGGATGTCTCAAACTTGGTTAAATCTTCTTAGAGTCTAAATTCAGATAATGCCATACCCACAAGCCAGAATTCAACCAGAACATTTGGAAGCTCATTACATAATTCCATCCTTGTCTATGATGCAAAAATTACTTCTATAAGTTATACAGTAAACTGTTCTGCATATACAGTTTGTTATAGAATTATTCAGATATATGGTTTATGTTCATGTAAGAAGACTTCTTTGAGGCTTGGGAAATTAATTCATGGTTAAGAAAATCAGTTGTGCTTGAAGTGATCCCAGCATGCAAATGGTGATTCAAAACCATCTAGAACAGCAGGATATCTTATTTTGTTTCAGACCTCAGTAGGTACCAGGCACTTATATAGTATACACACACACAAACGCACACATATGTGTTCAGGGAAATATTCAAAACATAAAATAAAATAGATATTTAAAACTGTAAAAATAATTCCTCTTTGACACTGCCTACCTAAAGTCTGGTATTATACATCAACTTGTAATATTAAAAGATTTTATGTAGTTCAAATAGCTTAAATGACTTTTAATACTTGATTTATAAATTATATGTATACATAATTTCCATTTGAAAGAATTCTTTATGGGACTGAATAACATATTATAAAGTTTTATGAATTGAAACAAAGAATATATTCATAGGAGGCTGGTAGAGTATAATTATAAAGGTGACAAAATTTTTATCATTTATTTTTTGCTTATATTTTATAATAATGAGAAAAATAAATTTGTGTAGGCTAATATTTTATACAGAACATATCCTATTCAATGCAGGAAGAAATAAGAACTAAAAGTGATTCATTTCATTTTGACAGCATGCCTGTGCTTAGTAGAACATACTAATTTTAAAAATAACCAACTGCCTCTGAGTAATCAAAGCACAGTGACACAAAGTAGTTTACAGTTGTCTATCTACTGTGGCTATCTATGTTTATCTACTGTGATTATCTATGATTATTTAGGCCACAGCCAATTTGCAGATCAGAATTATGGTGATGGCTGCCATGAGATGTACAACACAGACATGTTCTCCTAGAACAAAGAGAGTCATACTTGTTTTAGGGAAAAAATATAAAATAAAAAGTAGAATAAAACTTTAATGCACATAATTCATAGTGGTTGTTGGTTTTGGTGTTGTTTCCAGTTGTGCATGAGCTGACAAAATTACTATGGATCTAGGCCTTCAAAATTGTGAGCAGCTTGTCTGACATTTTGCAATACACTGTTATTTTTCAATATTTCATTTGTATTTATTATTATCTCATTAAGCTTTTTGATGATCATACATGCTGTCATATATATATATATATACATTGCATCTGTTCTTCTTTGTTTTATATTATAGTTGCTTTTACATAACATACATATATACACACATACATGTATACATAGGTATGTAGACATGGATATACAAATTTTACACATGTATATTGGTGTAGGAGGTCCTTCTGTTTGTGTGTTGCTTTCATTGGTTAATTAATAAAGAAACTGTTTGGCCTAATAGGGCAGAACTTAGGTAGGCGGAGAAGACAGAACAGAATTCTGGGAGAGTTAGAGAGCCGCCATGGAGAAGCCAGGTCAGTCACCATGGAGACGCTAGTAAGCCACAACATCATGATGAACACAGATTAATAAAAATGGGTTAAATCAAGATGTGAGGGTTAGCCAATAGAAGGCTAGAGCTAATGGCCAAGCAGTGTTTTAATTAACACAGTTTTTGTGTGATTATTTCGGGTGTAAGCTAGCTGGGCAGCCAGAACAAGGAACCTTGCTCCCTGTAACAACGTATGAACATCTGTATGTATGGACATATATATATATATATATATATATATATATGCATACACATGTACATATAGACATATATTTATACATATACATATATGTGTTAAGGAATAATTTTTAGATTTTATCATCTACTTGGGACCTCATAAGTATATGTAACTATATTTTCAGGGACTCTGACACCATCTTTGACATTCGCATGCAAGACATACACACATGCTGCCTATGTGTATGTACGTACATATATACAGGCAAAAACACTCAGATATATCCAATCAAATAAATAACTAACTATAAGTCTAAAGATAATTTTTTAATCTCAATTTTGTGATCACCACATAACTTTCAGTTTCCCATTGCCCTTTGAAACCTTCATAAGCATCAGAGAGGGTATTATAATTCACACCAATATTGTGTTGCATCTTAAAAATTGATATGTAAGATAACATCTCTCATTAACAGGAAAGTAAACTGTATAGATGATAATTGAAGAAAATGTGGATTCTTGATTAGAAGAGGTATTTGATATAAGTAAGCAAGTTACTAAAGTAGATTATGAGAACACAAGCTGACCTACAGCCACCAACTTTTACCCTGCCTTGATTTGTTAACAGTGATTCTTTATTTCCATAAAAGTATATCAGATAATATCTGGTTCATGACAGAAAAGCAAATTCGTGTAGGTATTTGCTTTATGCCCAATAGTTGTGTAGCATATTCCCCCAAGACTATAAATTCATCAGTCATCTCATCAAAAGAATGACTTGACAAGGCAGAAAAATTTCATAATGAAACCTTTAAGTGTTGGTTTCTATCAGTTTAGGTTATTGTAGGGACACATTCCTTTTATTAGGCAGAGGAGAAGCTGTCTTAAATAATCTGTCAGTAGGCCATTTCATTGCTGCGCACTAAGCCCCCATCTGCACTCTGTGCGCTACAAGACAGTTCGTGAGATTCAGGCAAGGAGCTGGAGATTGAAATATACAAACACACAGAGAGACAGACACACAGACGTCTAATTACTGGTTTAAGGTGAGGTGGCATGGGGCAAAGGGGAAATGGGATGAGAAACATGAGAAGGGGAGGATGGGAGGAGCTCGGGGGATTGGGATGGTTGGGATATAGGAAGGGTGGATACGGGAACAGCGAAGTATATATCCTATCTAAGGGAGCCATCTTAGGGTTGGCAAGAGACTTGACTCTTGAGGGGTTCGCAGGTGTCTAGGAATATGTTCCCAGCTGGTACCTTGGGCAACTAAGGAGAGGGAACCTGAAATGACCCTATCCTATACTGATGAATATCTTGCATATCACCTTAGAACCTTCATCTGGCGATGGATCGAGGTAGAGACAGAGTCTCAATTTGGAGCAACGGTCTGAGCTCTTAAGGTCCAAATGAGGAGCAGAAGGAGGGAGAACATGAGCAAGGAAATCAGGACCACGAGGGATGCACCCACCCACTGTGACAGTGGAACTGATTTATTGGGAGCCCACCAAGGCCAGCGGATCTGGGACTGAATAAGCATGGGTTGATTCTGGACTCTCTGAGCATGGCGGACAATGAAGGCAGATGAGAAGCCAAGGACAATGGCACTAGGTTTCGATCCTAATACATGAACTGGCTTTGTGGGAGCTTAGCCTGTTTAGAAGCTCACCTTCCTGGATGTAGATAGAAGACCTTCGTCTTCCCGCAGGGCAGAGAATTTGGACTGCTCTTCAGTATCGAGAGGGAGGGGGAATGGTGTGGGGGGAGGAGAAGAGGCGTGGGGATAGGGGGAGGGGAGTGGGGGGAGGGGGCAATATTTGGGAGGAGGGGAGGGAAATGGGAAACGGGGAGCAGGTGGAAATTTTAATTAAAAAAGAATAAAAAAAAATCACAGCATAAAAAATAAATAAATAAATAAATAAATAATGAAAAAGAAAAAAAAAAAGCCCTTTATTCAATAGCACCATGGAGGCTTAAATACCCAGCAGTCAAGTGGGCCAACAAGTGAAAACCCCGTCCTGTGATCCTCAAGGCACAGCTTTTAGTAACTCCAATCAGAAGGCTCTAGCAGGGAAGAGCAGCTGAAGGCCAGGACTCCAATTGGTCCCAACATTTCATGTTGCATTCTTTTATCTATAAGCAACCTTTTATTTATTTTTTAAACATTTTATTTTATTTTTTGCTTTATAAACAATACCATTCAAAATTTCCACCTCCTTCCCTCCTCCCATTTCCCTCCCACTCTCCCACTCCCCCTCCCTCCTTCCCCCTCCAGTCCTAAGAGAGGGCAGGGTACCCTGCACTGTGGGAAGTCCAAGACCCTTCCTGCTATATTCAAGCCTAGGAAGGTGTGCATTCAAACAGAGTAGGATCCCCAAAAGCCAGCGCACGCAGTAGAATCAAATCCCAGTGCTTTTATCAATGGCTTCTCAGTCAGCCCCCATTGTCATCCACAGAGAGTCCGGTTTGATCACATGCTCATCCAGCTGGATTTGGTGAGCTCCCATTAGAACAGGCACACTGCCTGAGTTGGTGGACCAACCCCTCACGGTCCTGACTTCCTTGCTCGTCTTCTCCCTCCTTCTGCCCTTCAACTGGACCTTGGGAGCTCAGTCCAATTGCTCTGATGAAGGTCTCTGTCTCTATCTCCATCTGTCGCCAGACGAAGATTCTATGGTGGTGACATTCGAGATAATCATCAGTGCGATAGTGAGGCAAGGCCAGTTCAGGCACCCTCTCCTCTGCTGCCCAAGGACCTAGCTGGGGACACCCCTGCGGACACCTGGGATCCCCTCTAGAGCCAAGTCCTTTGCCAACTCTAAAATGGCTCCATTTATTAAGATATCTTCTTTTCTGCTCCCATATCCGCCCTTGCTCCATCTCAACCATCCCAGTCCCTTGAGCTCTCCCAACCCTCCCCTTTCCCTTCTCTCTTTCCCTCTCCCCTAACCCCCACTACCCCCAACCCACACGCTCCCAACTTTTTCCCGAGGATTTTGTCTGCTTCCAATTTCCAGGATGATCTATATATGTTTTTCTTTGGGTTCACCTTATTATTTAGCTTCTCTAGGATCACGAACTATAGGCTCAATGACCTCTATACGGCAGCTCAAAACGTCCTGTGACTCCAGATTAGGGGATAAACAACCTTTTATATAGCAGCTAATATAGTGTTCTCAACAACCTTAAATTCAACGGACACTTAAATCTACTTAAGCACAGAGAATACTTACCTAGCTGTATCATTTCTTCAGCCTGGAATTCTGTCAATATTTGATAATTAATCAATATTTCCACCACTCTTTAAAGTACCTGATACCTGCACCTCCCAGTTGTAATATTTATCATAGTAAGTTTTCTTGTTTAATAACAACAGAGACAGTAGCCACCACAGTGGAGAGTCAAATGTTGGATCTTAAATTAGTGAAAAGTGTTTTGAAAGTAGTGGGAATTATACCCATGTCACCACACCATACATAGGCAAGTATGCAAATTAACAGTGAGTGACATCATAGCCCAAGAAGTACTTGTGAAAGTTATCAGAAAGATGAATATTGTAAAGAAAAAAAATGGTAGAGAATTATATTGACATTCTTGCTAGTTAGCATTGTACTAGATAGTTTTATGTCAGAAGGCACAAGCTAAAGTCATTTGATAGGAGGCAGCTGCAATTAAGAAAGTGCCTCAAGATAATCAGGCTAAAGGTCAACCTGCAGAACATTTTCTTAATTAGCTATTGATGTGGGAGGGTCTAGCCCATTGTGAGTGGTCTTGGGATATATAAGAAAGTAAGCTGAGCAAGCTATGCTCAGCAAGCATTAAGCAGTATCCTTCCATGTCTTTTGCATCAGCTCCTTTCTCATTTCCTATAAGAGTTTTTGTCCTGGCTCTCTTCGATGATGCAATATGATGTGGAAGTATAAGCTATAAGCCAAGACTGTGCTTACATTTCCCGTTTTCCCAGACCTAAATAATCACACAAATGCTATATTAATTACAAAATGGTTTGGCAACAGCTCAGACATATTTCTAGCTTATTCTTACATTTTAAATTAACCCAAGCCGGGCGGTGGTGGCGCACGCCTTTAATCCCAGCACTTGGGAGGCAGAGGCAGGCGGATCTCTGTGAGTTCGAGACCAGCCTGGTCTACAAGAGCTAGTGCCAGGACAGGCTCCAAAACCACAGAGAAACCCTGTCTCGAAAAACCAAAAAAAAAAAAAAAAATAAATAAATAAATAAATAAATTAACCCATTTCTATTACTCTGTGAATTGCCATGAGGCTGTGGTTTACCAGTAAGTTTCTGACATCTTTCTCCTTCATTAGCTATGTGCCGTATGCCTGATTCTGCCTTCTTTGTCCCCTCATTCAGTTTAGTTTTCTGGCCTACCAATATGCTACCCTACCATTGGCCAAAGCATCTTCTTTATTAACAAATGATAATAAAACATATTCACAGCATACAGAAGGGGATGGATATATACAGAGCATACATCAATAATCCAAATACACCTCTCCTCCCAAGTATTTGATCATGGTGTTTAATATCAGCAATAATAACCTTAACTAAGGCAACCAAATTATCAGAAATATCAGTAACAGAAAACAATAAATAATTCATTTCATTCTTCAATAAAAGACTGAATGGATGCTGTCAGCATAATTTGGTTTTTATTTTTGTTAACACTCTAAACTGGGCATCTTGCAAACTTGACAATCTGAAATCTTGACACCTTATCTGGAAAACTCAGACTTTGAGTCTATGTTGGTTTCTGACCTCAAGAAAATATCCCATAAGACCTTTCTGGCCTGTGAAGCAGTTTTCTGGAAAGCTCTACTCATTAGAACTTCTTTTATTGTCTCAGAGCTTGCTCACTGAGAATACATTTTCCCTGAGGCATTTGTCAGAAGTATTGAAAATTTCAGAACATTCTAGCTGCCTAAATATATAAGAAAATTTAATGTAAATAAGAGCTGAGAAAGTAAACTCTCAAATGAAATACCATTTGGTAAATTTAGTTTTAAATGGAAACAACATAATCCTGGAAAATTAAAATGCCATACGTATATGCAGAAATGACTATATGCTTAGGATGGTCTTTGTAATTCTCTAAACCTTTCATGTTAAATTAATATAAAAATGCTCTGCCAAATAGTAGTATTCTATTAATGTGGGGTTAAACTAATTTAATAATTTATACTATAAAAGAAAAAAGGAATTTTGTGTTATTAGTAAGAAATAAAAATGTCTTAATAAAAACTTTTTAAAATTAATAAAGCCAAAACTTTGATGAATAACAAGAACTTTATAAATGAGAGTCAGAAAGCAAATTTCTCAGATCTGTAATAAATATATATTTCCCAATATCTAGTTAGTATTAATCTTTATGGGTGGAGAAGACCTTTTGTTCCTGCGATCAGGAACCAGACAGGATGCCCACTCTTTCTATTTTTATTTTAACCTTGAATTGCTGAGTCTAGTCTAGGAAATGAAATTTTTATATGATTCAGAAATTGAAGGATTTTATACTCAAGAGACAGTATTGCTCACTATAGAAAACTGTACGAAAGATTGTATTCATAAAAGAAATAAGATAGCTCCTCAAACACAATATTGACATATAACATGTACAGGACAGTGAAATATTCATGCTCATAGAGAGACACAAATTTATTTTTAGATTTTAAATATTACATTGCCCTTTAAACAATGATATTTCAGTCATACCATTCAATCCTTATTATGTGTAAAAAACTCTCCAAAACTTTTTCATTAGCAACATAGTCACTTAAAAAAAGTTTATCTATTTTATTTATGTTGTTCTTTTATAAGATATTTGAAATAATTCCCTTTTAAAATTTGTAAGTATTTTTGTTTGTTTAATTTGGATGATGTTATGTTTTACTTATTATACTTTATTTATTTATGTTCATTATTAATTGTTATTGTACAGTATTTCAATTTTTCCATTGGCAACCTTTCTTAACTATTACCAGCTGTCTTTGAAAGAATTATTGAATTCTTAAATGATATTATACCTTGTTCTAATTATTATAATACCAAGATCAGAATAATAGACTTAATTTGTAACAACATAAATATTAAAAAACCCTTTACTATTGCAATAATACATCTTGCAAATGTTTTGCCAAGTTATTCTATTCCACCTCAACTTAATGGTCTTTTCTGTTATTGTTATTAGGATTTAGATATGTGATTTATTTGGGTCATTGATTAAGTAGATCAGAATGGTGTTAATTTTAGATACTCTGAAAGATTTATCTTCCAACCTGGTAAGAAATATAAACCTTTATCCAAAGTCAAATATACAAAATATTTTCATAGCTATACATTGTACTTGGAGTAGCATTACTGTTCAGAATACTAAATGAATCTGGAAGGAAATATGAACAGCATTTATTGCAGAATAAAATTAAAAGCTTAAAATTTCACGTGATAAGATACTAATCCAATCAATCATAATTTTAATTCTTAGAGCAAAAATAACATTTAGGGAGTTTTAATTATAGGTTGAATATTTCTCTTGAAAGTAATTATTTTTATCTATTATGAAATCTTTCCTTATCTTATTCTTTACTTTTTAAATTCTAGACAGGGTTTCTCTGTGTAAGGCTAGATATCAAGAAACTCACATTGTAGAGCAGACTGGCTCTGATCACAGAGATCAATTTGCCTCTGCCTCTCAGGTGCGAGGATCTTAGCATGATCATCCAGTTCATTTTATTTATTATTCTTTAAGTTATTAATTATACAATGGCATAAACATTTTCTGAATTTGCTTTCTATATGTGTATTTTGTCAATTTTATTAATTTGGGGGACTGGTGTTATTCAATGCAGAAAGATACTAGTTAACATTTTATTTTTCAGTGATTGTAGATTTTTATATATTTTGTAGTCTTCTTAATATCATATATTCTAATTACTAACATTTCTGTGAAGTAATGAAACATAGAAACAATTAAAATAAACCTTTGTAAAATAGATATACAAGTGTATCCATTTCAAATAAGATATGCGCCATTTGGTTTAAATTCACATGACAAACTTTGATATTCAAAGGAGATCACATTCAGGATGCCCTTATAAAAACAACTCTGACCTATCCTCAAGCCCCTTATACAAAATGAAATAGCATTTGCGTAAAGCCTAAGAACATTGTCCTTTGTGTTGTAAATAATCTCTAAATTGTTTTTAAAACCAATTAAATTTAAGTAGTTATTAAAGTGTTTTCTTTTTTTAAAATATTTATTTATTTATTATGTATACAATATTCTGTCTGTGTGTATGTCTGCAGGCCAGAAGAGGGCTCCAGACCTCATTACAGATGGTTGTGAGCCACCATGTGGTTGCCGGGAATTGAACTCAGGAGCTTTGGAAGAGCAGGCAATGCTCTTAACCACTGAGCCATCTCTCCGGCCCTTCTTTACATACTATGTATGGCTACATTCCAGCTACAATGGCAGGGTTGATTATTGGCAATGAAGATCTGGTGATTCAAAATAACTTAAGTATTTACTACATGACCCTTTAAGGAAGTCTTGCTACCTCCTAACCAAGTGACTATATCCTTCTGAGGCAAAGTTAAAATAATTCTCACTTGAACCAACCACACTTTAACCATGCTAACACTGAAACCTTGGTGGTTGGGGTGAGAGAGGAGATAGTGCTCAGAATCTGATACCTGGGGAGGGTAATGCTTCCTTATTTGGGGTTGAATCACTGCCCTACAAGTCACTGAGCCATCTCTCCAGCCCCCTAAAGTGTTTTCTTGAGAACATAGTGAGAAAGAAAAATATCTTTGTGTGAAGTGTAAGTGCAACGGTTTAAATATAGGCATAAATATTTAAACTATTTTCCATCTGTGATTGCTTCATGTTGAAGATGTAAACCTCACACATATAAAGAACTTACATTCCTAGTTACTAGCAGCACTAGCATTGCTCCACAAAGTATAGATGGCCCAATTCAAACTCCAGTTATACACAACCATAGATTCTATACCCTGGATATAAGAGGGGCGGATGTTTCAGTGACAGTGCAATTCACCACCTGGGGGCAACCATTATTGTGACTAATTATTCCCTTCAGCAATAATAGAAAGGAAACTCCCTTGTTTTTACTCCAGAAACAATCTCAAGTCCAACACACAAATACCATCTGAAATTTTACACACTGACAACAATATAATAAAGCAAATCTTCAGGTATTCTATATTTGCTCACTATGGGAAAATAGTTAAGTAACAATTTTAAATAGAAGATGAAGTTCCATTGTTGACATCAGTATGCACAGATAGATAGCTGCTGATAGAGGATGGTAGATCTGACAGAAATACAGACAGAAAGATGATCGATAGAAGATAGATATATAATTAGATAAATTATATGATAAATGATATAAGATGGATAAATGATAGGTAGATAGGTAATAGATAAATGATGTAAGATAGGTGATAAATAGACAGACAGACAGATGAATGGACAGATGGACAGATAGGAGAATAGATACATAACTGATTGAATATAGATGACAGATGGATAGATAAATTAAATAGATGATAGATTATAATTAAATATGATACATAGAAATCAGATAGGTAGATTGTACATAGGTGATAGATACATAGATAGATAGACACATGATAGATAGATAGATAGATAGATAGATAGATAGATAGATAGATAGATAGATAGATAGATATACAACTAGAGATAGACAGAGAGGTGAACTTTCTTTATTTCATTTTATGCCCAACCAAATGAGACAAAAAAGAATAAAAATATTTGAAGATGAGAAAGAAAATCCTTAACATAAATGTATAGCCCTGGATCTCAGACTTAGAAATCTCCATAATTGTGATAGATACTTTGTTTCACAGTATGCAATCTATGTTATTTTTGGTAGTGGTCATCATTGACTATGATAGTCTTAGAATTTTATAATTTACATTATTGTTGATGGGTTCTTCTTTCTCTATCATTCTTACTATGCTACATTATGAATTAATGCATAAAAATTGTTCAAATTTCAGTGGTGAATCTGGATAGCACAAAATTACCAAAGAGAGAAATAATATTCAAACTTCAACAAAAAACAGAATTATTGTGATAAATTTAAAGTAATGAATATAACATCAATGTCTGCAGAGAAAATAGCATCAAAGTCTATGTTATGGCATTTGGTCATCTTAAACAGGAGATGAAATAGACCGAATACATCACTATGGCAAACAAAAGTTTAATTGATCTGGAGACAATTTGCTCTGGATCCTGATAACACTTGTTGGCAAATTTATAAATAGTGGCATGAAACCACTAAAGTTTCATATCAGTCTCAAAGCAGTAGTTTGCTACTCTCTTTGAAAGCAATTTGTAGTTTTATATAGAATAAGCACAACGTGACACTTGCAAGCTTTAGGCTGATGAATTATGTTGCTAAATGCAGAGAAGAGATCATAAATACTGAGGCAGAGAATGTTATATTCCCAGATTAGGAAAAAAAATTGTTGTGTTGTACTTACTCTAAAGCTTGTAAAAAATAGCTGCAAATGTTATGATGAATATCAAGCACTGAGAAAAAGCAATATGAGCTGCTGGCAAGCCCTTTATCAGACGAATGTTGGGCATCACCCAATTACTGTCGTATTTTTCTGTCTGGTGAATTTCTGAGCTACACTTAGAAGAAGTCAATTATGTACAGTGTACAAATCAGCCCTTGGCATGTTGGCAATGCACATACAAAAGATATGTGGCCCCCAGTTTTTGATCCATTCATCACTGAATTGTCAAGCTGCAGGAAAAGACTATGATTTAGGCAATTATCTTGTGAGCTGTAATATAGTCACTGAGTGGGAGAAAAATGTTTGCTCAGTCCAGAATCCATACAATTATTGTATCCTGTGTAACAAATGTAAATTAATGGTTATAAAAACATGATATTTTGCTTACGGAGGAGAGATCTTGATCGAAATATATTGAGTTGTATTTTATACTGTTCTAATAAGTTAAACACACTCTTTCTTAGCTTTTAATTTAGTTAATATTGGTAGTGCATTTTGTGACATTTTAATTTGTTAGGTACAATGTGCTTATTAGAAGCACACAGAATAGCATTATAGTACCAACATGTTGTATCAATAATTTAAAGTCCTGATGCTCAGAATTAATATAAATTCTTACTAGTACCCTTATTGAGATAATATATGAAAAATGTAGATGCATTGAAAAGCAATTGGTTGTGTGTATGGTCTAAAGTATTTTTAACACTCAATTTTCTGGCAGAGCAAACAGGCACTTACACACAAATAAGCATATATGTATGTGAAGGATTGTGCATATATAATGCATGAATTTATTTTCTTTGTATAATACACATGTATTCTAAAGACTGTAGAATATTCAACTCATATATGTTAATGTGTATGTGTACAAATGAAACAGATCATTTGATAGATTGGAAAGTTTTCTTTTCTTATGAAAGAGTTTCATTGGCTGAGGAAACACCTTAGTGTGTAAGAACACTTGGAGGGGCAGTAAGACAGGAGAATTGCACAAGCTTAAATAAACTTCATTCTTGAGATAAGCATTTATTTGCTTCAAGTTAATCAGAATAAATAACTGTCATAATATTTTTTTGCAAATTATTTCAGCAGATGTGGGCAATAGTTTTCTCATTCCCTGTTTCACTGCAATATGAAAAATTTACAAGATTTGATTCTATTCTATTTCTGTCATGTAGTCTTCTCTAGTGGCGATGAGAACTGGTGCAATCATCTACCACCTTTATTAACTATTTTGTTTGCCTAAGATAATGATTCCTATTAATATTTGATTACTACTTTGATTTTTGATCTTGTAATATATAACTAGGTCTACGTTTTCTTGGACAGAACAGGATAATCAAGTTTTTTAATGAACAGTTACTATTTCAATGGAAAATCTACTAAGAAAGATGCAAAATCAAGACTGCGCATTGCCTTTAGCCTAGCCTCGTGTCTAGACTTTATCAGCAATATTATCCAATGTGTTTATTTTTAAAGTCTTCATTATTAGTTCAATAAAGATAACATCAATCATTTTAGGAATAAAATTTTTAGTTTAGTGTTTTAATTTTTCATGATTTCTAAGCGACTATTAGACATAAAGCAAAGCATAACCAGTCTACAGTTCACAACCCCAGAGAAACTAGGAAACAAGGAGAACCCTAGGAGAAACTTACATGGATCCCCCTGGGAAGGAGAAATAAACAAGAGCTCTTGATAAAATTGGGAACAGAGGGGGAGAAGAAGGGAGGAAGGGAAGGGATATGGGAGAAGGGCAAGGGGAGGAGAACAAGGGGGATCTAGATGGACGTGTTGGGGGAAGGACCAAGAGAGAAAGCAAGGAAAGAGATATCTTGATAGAGGGAGCCTTGATAGGGGTGAGAATTCAAGCAATAATGGAGAGGGTGCCTGAATTGGCCTTCCCTGTAATCAGATTGATTACTACCTTAATTATCATCATAGAATCGTCATCATCCAGTAAATGATGGACGCAGATGAAGTAAATCCATACCTAAGCACTGGGTCACATTCCCAGAATCCAGAGAGAGAGTAGTGAAAATATGAGCAAGGGAGTCAAGCCATGATAGGGAAACCCACAGAAAAGGCTGATGGAAGCTATTGGGAGCTCACTGACTCTGGACTAACAGCTGGGTAACCTTTGTAGGCCAAAAGTAGACCCTCTGAATGTGAATGACAGTTGTGTGACTTAGGTACCTTCTTGGGCCACTCACAGCTGGACCAGTATTTATCCCTAATGCATTAGGAGTAGATAGAGGATGGGGTAAGGGGAAGGGAGTGGGAGCAGAAGGAAGGGAGGAAGAGGGAACTTGAATTGCTATGTAAAATTTGAAAAGAGATTGCTTTAAAAAATAAAAATATATTTCATGACTTTTACTGAAATATGTGTTCTCAGTGAGATTGTACATGTGATTATTTAGAAATGTGTGCATAAAAATTTTTTGTTTGCTCACTTTTGCAACTATAATTTTATTGCAATGCTTTCCTTTTCCTTTTTTTCTTCCTCAAACCCTCTCATATACTGGCCCCTACTCTCCTTCAAATTTGTAACCACCCTTTTCATTAATCATTATTGTATATGAGTGTTTCTAATACCATTGATAATATTTAAACCAAATTGTTCTCAATATTCTATTATAGTTTCTCCTTGATTTTTTATTTTATGACAACATGCCCTGCTTTAAACAAACTAGGTTATATTTAGGTAGAAAAAAGTTTACTGTTTGTGATTTTACAAGTACAACACTTAGCACAATCAAGACTTTTTTTGAAACAGTCTTTTCTCATTTTACATACGAATCCCAGTTCCCTCCCCCTCCCATCCTCCCGCTCCCCCCACCTTCTCTCTACTCTGTGCCCCATCTACTTCTCAGAGAGGGTGAGGCCTCCCTTTGGGGAGTCAGCAAAGTCTTTCACATTATAAACTGACAAAGGCAAATTTATTCAAGGTATGGTTAGTATAACATACATTTTAAACTTCTAATCTAATCTATAGAGCTGTCAAAAATGTGAATTTTAGAGTTATGTTTTATTGGAAACTTTAACTTTCATCATAAACCTCTCAAATGACTATACATTAGTGAAAAGGATAATCTAAATAGAGTTCCATAGGTAGCAAGCATAACATGTGCTCCAACCAAGTATCATTTCCCTACTCTGAGTCCTATTGTATCACTTCTGATTGTAATGAAGGAGGAAGGTGTTCAGAGAACATGCAAGGCCATCAATCATGTACACCTTTCTGATTTTGTTGAATTCCATGCCCACTTAGTGGTTCAGAGGGAACTGAACAACTATTTCATTCACCAAATGCAAAGACACACATTTACAAGTGTTATTCACAAACTGCAAAGACACACAATTACAAGTGTTATGCTATTGCTACCTATGGAACAAATGTGGCATTCAGAGTAACTCTCTACCAAAAATGTCTAAGATTTTTTAATGAATATCAGTGAAAAATGGTTCAATACTTCAAACGTATAAATAGAGCAAAATTTCTCCAGTTCCCATACTGTAACAAAAATTATACAATGAGAAATTACACACACTACAGGCTTACTTATCAAGTGCTTTTGAAATGAAAAAAAATGTGGGAAAAAATGTCCTACCAGAAGTTAGAGATACATGAATTGGGAACAGAATTAGATAGACATCGCTTTTCATCAGAGCTCTATAAAAAGAAGGGACATAAGTCATAAAACAATGTGCATTTAAAATTGCTAAATATCAGTGGAATAGATGAACTATCTTCTGATTGTTTCTTGTGAAACTTACTATTCATGTGGTTATTTTTCTAAATCTACCATGAGTTGTATATGCAGGGCATAGGTACCTGTTACAATTAATAGATCTCTAAATGGGATGGATCATAGGCATACCTTGCTAGTGTGTTCTGAAAATGGTAGAGCATACTAACTTTCTGGAGTATGGTGAGATTGAACATAATAAGATCAGATAAGAACATTGCTATTCTGGGAGAGTACACTGGTGCTAAAGTTATTGGGCAGTGAAGAAAGAGTTTTCGAAACAGATGTCTTCTCTAGAAAAAGTGAAGACTTCTTGATTACTTTCTAAGCCTTCCATTCGAAGAAAGTTCTATTTCATTCTGCTGTGATGACAATAAATCACTGTAGACAGTTGAGACCATTGTAACTTGGAAATCATGCTGTGGATGATCTATAAAACCAAAAGCATGTATTAAATACACTTTTAAAAGTTTCTAGAAAATTCATATACACATAGAAATACTTATTAAAGAGAGATAATTTTATAGAAATTTTTATAAACTAACTGGCTAAATTTGTATTTTGAGTGTGTTTACTCCCAGCCTGTACCCTGGTTTTTTCTTATTCTATGTGAGTGAAAACTAACCCACAGAGAGTGATTCATTCTATGTTGAGACCAGATAGAATAGAAATTCTATTTCTTTCTCTGTATATTTTCTTTTGAGGAAATGTCTATGGATAGGGAGAAATACTTTTTCAGACCTCTAATTTTTTTTTAAATTAACTGTTCTCTTTAGTTTTGGGGTAGTGTACACCAATAAATTGTACATAAACCCCAAGGCGCCACCTACTGGATCCAAAAACTATTAGTCTACTACCAAATATCTATCTATCATCTATCTATCTATCTATCTATCTATCTATCTATCTATCTATCATCTATCTATCTATCATCTATCTATATATCTATCTATCTATATGTGTGTATATGTATGTGCACATACATAAAAGTATACATATGAATCCATACTATATATGGATACATATAAGTGAATATACATGCATACACACACACACACACACACACACACACACACACACACACACACAGTAGCCCAAGAGAAATATTTCAACAGACAACTCTCATAAATGAAATGAGAATGCAAGAACCTAATTAGTAGCTTCTCATTCCATGATGCACTGATAGAGGGCAGAAGGCCTGAGGATTTCAGGAGGTTCAGAGGAAGATTGGAGAAACTAGTGCAGTATCATGGTTGGAAATAATCATGGCAGCAACAGAGCAGAACAACCTCCAGAAAGAATGAAACCCAAGTGAGCAAAATGGAAAACTTTTCCCTCTTTGTGTCCTATCAAATGTGGATTGTCACCAGACATTGCCCACATTTAGAATGGGTCTCACGGCAAATATGGGGCCAAGGAAATCCAGCACAGGAGGACCCGGTTACTTTTCAGTTGGTTCTAGATCCAGCTGTATTGACAATTAAGATTAGCCACAACAAGCCCGCAGGGGTTCTTTGTAGGGCTGGAACAACTCATTTTCCACAGTTTTCCTTGTCAGACCATCTGTTTCCCGGACACATCCTGTGAGCTGGGATTTGCCTTGTGACTTTTGCATCTTCCTCGGTGATTCATGAATGCATTAGTCTCTCAATGAATGTCCACAGAGGATTGAGCCCTGTTTCACATTGGCTGGCTTCTCGGGCCTTTTAAACTATCTGGAACAAATCTGACCCAACCTTGTACTGTTGCGTTCCCTAGGCATGCATGATCAGCCTGGACAAACAGAAGCTCTGCTGTCAGGTCAGGCAGTAGCTAAAGCCCTTGGAATACGCTTATAGAAAATTCTGAGGGCATTAAAAGCTAAACCCACGACAATATTTCCTTGAGCTGCCATTTAATCACAGAGCACACGGGTAAAGCATTTATTTTCTAAAAAAGTCTCTCAAATGAACTTTTTATTTAATCCCTATAGTGTATATTGTATAAAGTTTGGCCAGTTACTGCAGTATTCTCCGAGATTTTCCTCTTTTGATGTTAAATGCATGGTTTCTTTTTAACGGCGCTAGTGTCATTAACAACAACACTCTTCTTCTCTCTAGCGGTTAATTCAATTCAGTTCTACTCATTTTGTAAATCTTGTAAATTCTCATGAGTTTCTTTGGATCCCATTTCTTTCTTAGATGCCTCCCTGAAGGTAACCAGCAACAACAATACAGCCCGATTGCCATGGTGTCATGTGATTCCTCTGCCAACTTAAGGTCAAGGATTTGAAAAAATCAACAACCTTCAAATTCTTAGTAGAAGTTTATTTCTTCTCTATATTGATTAAACTAATAGTTTTCAACTTGAAAATTTTCCAGAAGGTGTGCTAAAAATATCGGTTGCTATGGATCTCACGAGACTGCCCTGTAATATACATCCTTGGTAGCATTAATATGAAACTCATCCTAAATCTAAGTCTCTGATAATAACCGTAACCATGTTTGTTGGTATAGGTGAAAAAAATCTGTCCTATGAGTTCAGTCTAAGTCTTTCACCAGGAAACAAGATTTCAACTCCACTGAGACACGATCCACCTTTATTCATATTGTGAATGTTCTTCATATAATTTATCAATGGTGTCAGTGTTACAGGACAAATTTTATAGCACCATTTTCTTAGTCACTGCTCTTTTATCTTAGGTAAAGAACTAAATCAAAAGAAATAAGGAATTATTTTCAGAGTTGTTTCATATTCCATAGTTGTACTATTTTCTTTTTAGTACATTGTTTCTCTTTCATCATATTTTCATATAGCTGTGGCAAAGTATAAATGATTCATTCATACATTTCACAATCATAGTAACTCCCAAATCAGCTCATCAACATGGCCAGCAGTCTATGCTAGCTGACAATGGTGAGCAACACAAGAATTGTTGATCTGGACACCGATGCTCTATGGAACATGACCTTCCTATAGTACACCTGTTTTATTCAACAAAAATAGGAATAAAAGTTGCCATTAAATATTGTATCCAGTTTGGACTAAAAAAGTCAGCTAAAACATTTATGTATCCTAAGTATTTCAAATGGCAGCAGGGAACAAATCCTATGATTGACAGGAAGAATAGAGAGATACACCAAGGAACATGCTTTTGGACATGGAACTTACAATGCATAATATAACAATAATGGATAGCAAACTTCCACACTGCTGTTTTGGCAATTGTTACTCACATTCAATATATACACTCACTGTATCTTCAAGATTCTGAAATTGTCTTTCTATAATTACAAAATATGTAGTTTAGAAAATGAACGTCTATACTAGATCCAACTACACACTTCCTTATAAAAATATGCAAAATAATAAATATATAAATCAATACATAAATAACCAAAGAAGTAAAGCCACTTTCCTGGAACACTGGATTGTAAAGGGAAAGAAAAATACCTGTTTCCAAGTTTTTTTGAAAAGTGGGGAAATAGGAACATGCCAAACATTATCTCACAGGAATAATAGAATCCAATTCAGTCCCTTCTGCTAACATTTCTGATTCCATGCTTACCACTGCACTGTGTGATTTCTCTTCATGGCTTTTTACTGATTTGCCCTTGTCCATCGCTACTGCTCCAAAGCACTCTTCCTTTCATTAAGACATGGCCTATGAATGTCATCAAGAAGTGTTCTTGCCTCTTCTAAAGGCCACAGATCTCAAAATTGCTTCCAATATTAGTCGCTGATGATCCTTTAAAGTCTAAGCCAATGGTATTGCTATATATTTTTGGTGACTCTTTTTGAAGCTGTCACATAAATAGCAATTTAAGCTCCAAGTTTATACCATTCATTCTGCTCTGAACCTTGATGCTCCAGGGGAAAAAAAAAACAACAACAATCTTTCAAAACATTTTGGGAATTTCCTATTATAAATTAGATATCACATTAAAATCATTTGGACATGATATTCTCTAGGAAGACATGGTTGTATTACAATTCTTAAAATTTTAAAATGTAAGATAATTAGGAAACTCATGTAGCCTTGTGGTATCTTACAAAAATCTATTTGCTATTTAGATCTTAACTGGCTAATTTGATCTTTAATACTATGAGGCATTGTTTTCCTGACAGATCCTGGTTTTACAGGTTTCTTCTGAACTAATATTTTGCCATAAGCACACTTGATTAGAAAAAAAAAATTCTCTACTTCATCTATATGTCCTGTAAATTTTGCAAAAGAGTTGAACAGCTCCAGCTAATTTATTTTTCTGTGCCTGCATCTCTCAGATATTGTTTTAAAAAAAAATCGCTTGCTTTGTAAAATCTCTTTCAGTCGCTTTGTATGCTTACAAATTCACTATGCTTTTTCTTTTTCATGTTACTGCAGGCAATTGCTTTGCTAAATATGCTGGTGTTACAGGTCACATAGTAACATCCTTCTAGCCTCTAGCTCTATATTCTTTAACCTCTACTAAAATGCTCCTAAGTTATTTTTTCTGCTTCTCATTGCCTGGTCCCATCCTCAAAGTCAAATTCTTTAGGTTTTTTTGGTTTGTTTTTTATTGTTGTTATATCAATGCAGTAAAAACTTCAAATTAATTTACTCACATTTCTGGCTCTTAAATGAAATTTCATCATGGGCTACCTACTGAAGATTTTATGCACAACGTTACATTGCAAGGGGGCATGGTATCTAACCATGAATATCTAGCATGAAGAGGTAGAAGGAATAAAATATGGTAGGTTATCATTAGACTTGGACTGGCTTACAGTTTGCACTATATTATATAGATGAAAAACTGATAAATCTGCTGTACACTTTCAAGGGATTAGAAAGATGGTATTTACTAAACAATAAGGTTATGAATACTCTGCTCCTTATCTCTCCCCATGCACAAAACTCAAAAATGGATCAAAGACTTGAATATAAAGTCAGTCACACTGAACCTCATAGAAGAGAAAGTGGGAAGTTGCCTTGAATGCATGGACACAGGAGACTATTTCCTAAATATAACACCAAGAGCACAGACACTGAGAGCAACAATAAGTAAATGGAACCTCATGAAACTAAGAAGCTTCTGTAGGGCAAAAGACACAGTCAATAAGACAAAATGGTAGCCAACTGAATAGGAAAAGATCTTTACTAACCTCACATGGGACAGAGAGCTGATCTCCAAAATGCATTAAGTATTCAAGAAACTAGACATCAAAATACCAAATAATCCAATTAAAATGGAACACATATCTAAACAGAGAATTCTCAACAAAAGAATCTCAAATGGCCGAAAGACACTTAAGGAAATGCTCAATATCCTTAGCCATCAGGGTAATGGAAATCAAAATGACTCTGAGCTACCTTCTTACCCCAGTCAGAATTGCTGAGTTAAAAATCACTATGAAAGCTTATGCTGGAGAAGATGCAGAGTAAAGGAAACACTTCTCCATTGCTGGCAGGAATACAAACTTGTATAGCCACTTTAAAAACCAGTGTGGCAGTTTCTAAGAAAATAGTTTCTAAGAAAATAGGGAAGTATCCCACCTCAGGACCCAGCATATACCCAAAAGATGCACAGTCATCCCACAGCACGTCTGCTTAACTATGTTCGTAGCAACATTATTCACAATAGCCAGGACTTGAAAACAACCTAGATGCTCCTCAACCAAAGAATGGATAAAAGAAAAAAAATGTGGTAAAGTTACAAAATGGAGTACTATTCAGAAGTAATAAACAGTGACGCCTTGAAATTTGCAGGTAAGTGGATGGAACTAGAAAAAAAAAATCCTGAGTGAGATAACTAGATCCAGAAAGACTAACATGATATATACTCACTTGTAAGAGGATAATACACATAAAGCAAAGGATAACAAGCAGATCATCCAAGACAACAGAGAAGCTAGGTAACAAGGAGAACCCTAAGAAAAACATACATGGAACACCTTGGGAAAGGGAAATAGACAAGTACTCCTGAGAAAATTGTGAGCATGATGGGGGAAGGGAGGGTAGAAAGGGTAGAAGAGGAGAGAAAGGGAAGGCAGGAGGAGAACATGAGGGAAGGGGATGGCTGAGATGGGGGAAGGATAAATACAGAGAGCAAGAAAAGAGGTTTTTGTTTGTTTGTTTGTTTCTTTGTTCATTTGTTTTTAATCGAGTGAGTCATTATGGGTCTAACAGGAAACAGCACTAGGGCAACTCCCAGGAATTCACAAGGATAACACCAGCTAAGACCCTAAGCAGTGTGGAGAGGGTACCTGACCTGGTCTTCCAGTGCAATCAGATTGATGACTACCTTTATTGTCATTATAGACACTTCATCCAGCAACTGATGGAAACAGATGCAGAGATTCACATTCATCACTAGACCAAGCTCCCAGAGTTCAGTTGAAATGAAGGGGTAGCAATAAAATGAGCAAAGAGGTCAAGACCATGATGAGGATACTCACAGACAAACTTGACCTGAGCTACTGGGAGCTCACTACATCCAGAATAACAATGGGGACACGTACACAGGCCCAAACTAAGCATCTGAATGTGGCTGACAGTGCTGTGGCTAGGGCAGTCTATGCGGCTACTGGGCAGTGGGACCAGGATTTATCCCTATTGCTTGTTCTGGGGTTTTGGAGTCCATTCTCATTGGAGGGATATGCTTAGCCTAGATATTATGGGGGAGGGCCTTGGTCCTGCCTCAAAGCAATGTGCTCAAATTTGTTGCCTCCACGGGAAGCCTAACCTTCCCTCAGGAGTGAATGGGGGATGAAGAGGGTCGAAGATGGGTGGAGCAAAAGAAGGGGAGACAGAGGGAACTGGGGATGGTGTGTAAAATGAGAAAAGATTGTTTTTAAAACAATAAATAAAAAATAAGATTATGATGACAAACAGTGAAAAGTATAGTAGGTACAAGTTTGCTCACATTTCAAAATTATAATTTTCTGTGCATTTGGTTTCAAATTACTTCCACATCTAGAGGACATGGGTGGTGGTGGCGCACGCCTTTAATCCCAGCACTTGGGAGGCAGAGGCAGGCGGATCTCTGTGAGTTCGAGACCAGCCTGGTCTACAAAAGCTAGTTCCAGGACAGGCTCCAAAACCACAGAGAAACCCTGTCTCGAAAAACCAAAAAAAAAAAAAAAAAAAAAAAAAAAAGACATGCTCATTTTCAAAAACCATTTGAATATTAAATACCTTGAGGGAATATTCACTAATTGTTGTTTATTTCAGAAATAATGTTAATAATTTGAACACACAGATCAAAACAATGAATAAAACTAAAATGTACCAACCTTAAGTATCTAATTGTAGAATTGTAGGTGCTTATTCAATTTAGAGCACTTTGTGAATCTAGGACAATTTGATGCCCACATGTGACTTACTTGCTATGGTTGTAGTTTTCTCCTGGAATATATTTCTTTTCCTTTCAACAAATAATTTTAAAGCTTTTTACTTACTTGTAGTTTTAATAGTGAAACAGCCTTGATAATTTACACAACCGGAGAGTGGCTAAGGCTTTCCACACAGACACATTGCCTTTCTAGTCAGTATGGCAGGGATTCGGCGGTGCAGTGGTGAGCCTGATCATTTGATGTTTCTATTTTTGATGTGATACATGTAATACAGTGGCTGAAATTTTTGAATAGACTGATCAACTATGAATCGTATCTTTTCAATACTTTCAGCCATTGTCATTTGATTCTGAGGTCGAAGAGATGTATTTAGTCATCTAAAATTTTTATTGTGTTTTATGCTACTACTTTTAAGTGTTGAAAACTACTTTTAGTCTCTGAACTCTGTCTCTATTTCTATATATACTGTACTATCTTTTTATTGATGCTTTTCTTTTTTATATCATCTTAGTAACATGCTTTTTCTGTATGTTAGGTTTTCTTAGTTATCCATTAAGCCTAGACATACAGTTAAGATTTAAGATTAAATATTTTAAACCAGCACATCACCATATTCATGTCCAGATAGTATTAAACTTTAGCACTTAGACCTTGCAACTTTCTCTGAGTAAAAGATCAGTTCATTCCTGAATTTCTGTAGTGAACATAAAGAGGATTTTTTAGCATAATTCATACCTTCTTACAATACATTTGAAAATATTTTGTGAGCAAATGAATCTAAGGAATGCTTAGGCTGCAGAAGTGAGTAGATGCTAGCGGCATGTGGCCAATTATGCGAAATAAGGGTTGCCTTTTAATAGAACAAAGCAAAGAGTATGAAGTCCTTGTGCTCACGGAAAAGCACTGTGGAAAACAGGAATATTAAACATACAGCACTATCTGTTGAGGGGAAGAGATGCAACCTGTTTATGCCTGGAAAACTGGAAATGGGTGGAGTCAACGGCCTGGTGATGTGTGCTATCTGCATGGCCAAGCCACACCTGAATCCCGCAGACCATTCAGTTTATCCCTATCTTTTCCTCCCTTGAGAATTACCTTGTGCATTATTTCTCAGTCAATGGAACCATCCTTAGGGTAAATGCCACAGGCACTTTGGAGCTTGATGACCTCTACAAGGACCTTGAACAACCAAATCTTCCCCTAAATTCTTTAGTCATAAAACCCACTCTTATGGAAGAGGTCACGTGTACTTGGTAAAAGCGTTTTGATATAGTCTTGCCTTAAGCTTTATAGTGATAACTGTCAATAGGAAACTTTTCAAAAGTTGTCCCATTTTAAAATATGTTCATAGTAAACTGCCCAGTGTCAGACTCTAGGACCTTGAACCAAAAACTACTCCTGAGAGGTGTAGAACAGTACTTTTTTCTTGACTTGTGTCCATCATTACTGAGTTGGCCGTGATGTCTGCTCAGAGACCCAGTGAATAAGGAACAAAAAGAAATTCTCTTGAGAAGATATCAAATGTTTATGTGAGATATAACATATTACACACTATATTATGAATCTTCTATGTTACTTATCACATCATCTCTTTTAGAAATTATTTCTGAGGGGACTAAAAAGATATCTCTGCTGTTAAGAGTGATTGCTATACTTGAAAACTCCAATTATATCCCTCATTAGATATGTAGCTAAGTTGGAAGCACTGACTGCATATTTTATAATATACATAAGAAATAGTTTTTGTGTTATTTTTAAGAAACCAAATACAGGATTCAATTTAACCTTTTTCAGTTAACATAAAGACCAAAAATGGTGACAATTCATATTACATGCATAAGAAAGTAAGCATTTGAACTATTTAAAATGGCAGGGGGCATATAAAATCATACTTCAATACATTTATCCACTGTTGTTTGACAACTGAATAAATAAAGAAAGAAATTGAAAATATATGATCTTTATCTGTTATTTAATTTCAAGTCGTGTATTCCACAGCAAACTCTGTCTTCAAAGAGTCAATTCAAATTTTTCATAGTATACCATTTGGTTACTCACTGATAAGCATCATACTGAGAGAAACTGAAAGATATTTATTCAAGACCCAACTCATCAGGATTTATATATGCAAAGATTTTATTGACCTCAGAGTCAATGGAACTTCAAGCAGAAATTTTGTCTGAGCAAACACAGCTGAATGTGGACCCAAATGAATTAATTTAGTGCTTATCTGCAATATAGATTGGCAGTCTTCCAAAATGAATATATTAGTTGTAAGCAGTCTGGTTTCTAAATGTAAAATGGAATTGCTTGCTCCTTCTCAGAAATATATGAGAGAATATAAATCTATTATTAAATGATACAAAACTAGCATATTTAAAATAAGTTAAGTGACTAAATTAAACTTAATGTTTAATTTGAGCTTAAAGTTTTAAATTATATAAGTATACATAAACCTAAGAACAAATTTATAGTTCTTAAAGTAAGTGGGAAAGTAGAAGACATAGGATATGAGTCTCCAAGTGACATTGGTGTGGGAAAGGAAGGACTGGAGGCAGAATACAAGAAAGAAAGTGTGGGATTATTTAGCTTGTTCCATATGGCGATCTAGGTCATCAGAGCATAAAGGCTGAGATCTAAAATTTATTAAGTAGTAGTAATCAGTCACACATCTAGAAACTTTAGTTACACTGCTTAATTTAATACTTATTGACTTTGTCAAATAGGCCAAGTTAATATCTCCAAAAGATGCATCATAGAATTACACCAGGAGAAGGGAAGAAAACCACTCAAGTTGCTATTAATAGCACTATCAGAAACAGCATCTAACTCCAAACCTCGGCCAACGTAATGTACATTCAGAGGTATAGAAAATGGGCTATCAATTAGGAGTCAATAATGATGAATTACAGACAGCTTAAAAGTAGAATAACTTTTAACAGTGTTATCTTTTTCAAAGCACTGTCTCATTAAGAAAACCTCTTTGAATAAAGGACTAAATAAGTTTACATCTGTCTCTTCACTGCTCATGAAGCAGGGAATAAATAACAGCCTACATGACTAGGATTAAACCTAAGGCTTTGATAGCTGGATCCACCCCATTCCTTAGCTTTCTGGGAGTCTATCCTCATGCTAGAGATATTGGCCAGAGCCATGTTTAAGGTACAGCTCCACGAAGATTCAAGATTCCTGTCACCACCAAAAAGCATGATGTCAGCTATTCATAAACATCATTTAAGTGTTTGGTGGTGGGGCTTCTTAAAAGAGCTTCAAGGTGTTTGCAGCTAAAGCTGAATCGGAAGTCTCTGTTAAATAAGACACTATTGTCTCTAGCAAACAGAGCTCACCTGAGATAATGTTGCTACCAAGAAGCTGTACTTAATCGTTTGTGTCTAGAATTACTTCCCAAGCTCTCTCAGGCTTCTTATTAACTTTTATATCTTTTTTTTTTTTTTTTTTTTTTTTGGTTTTTCGAGACAGGGTTTCTCTGTGGCTTTGGAGCCTGTCCTGGAACTAGCTCTGTAGACCAGGCTGGTCTCGAACTCACAGAGATCCGCCTGCCTCTGCCTCCCAAGTGCTGGGATTAAAGGCGTGCGCCACCACCGCCCGGCTAACTTTTATATCTTATATCTTCACCCATAGTTCTTTTCTGTGTTAGCCACATGGCTTGGTACCTTTTATCAGCAAAACATTTTCATCTTGCTTCCTCTGTTTCTAGGCAATAACAGCAGACTGTGCCTTTCCTCTTCCCAGAATTCCCTGTTCTCGTAACCCCAACAATACTTCCTGCCTGACTACTGGCCAATCAGCATTTTATTAAAGCAATTCAATTGACAAATCTTTACAGGGTACAAGACCATGGTCCCACAGCATCTAATATATAAATAGATTGCAGAATATGTATTTTATATTATATTATATTAAATATAATTTAAAAAATTCAGCCTACCACTAACAATAGTGATAGAATTATAATTGTAATTATATATATATATATAAAGTGTCTAAAAATACCTAATAAAATGCCAAAAAATAGAAGTGATTTTTCTTACTGTGAATGTTTCATAACTAAACAGAGTATAGAAGTCCACTTTCAATACTTTAAATTTAATTTTGATTTTGGGGTGTAAAATAAGTATCATAAATGCTAAGTATTTTTTCTACAATCTTCAATAATTTAGACAAGAGTAAGAGTTTAATGATGGTCAAACTTTTAGTGAATTTTTAGTATGATGACGTGAATATCTTGACTGCGTACAAAGAGAAACTCACATTAGTGAGATCTGGAGGAAGTGGATTATTCAGTTAATTTTCTTACAAATAAGCATAAATAATCGATACAAATATGCATAATAGAAGAGCTAGTGCAAGGAACATGCATTTGATACTACAGCAAGCATTTCTATTGGCTCCTAGAGGATTGGGAGAAACTGATTAGAAGTATTGTCTATTGTACAAAATTCCTCTGTTGTCATTATTTTATAATATAACAAAAGACATATAGATTTATAAACATAAGTATAAAAAGATGGGAAAATGAACAAGTTCCTTCAGAAATTCTCCACACTGTATCATATCATTAGAAATTGCATTATATAGATATATAATTAAAATCTCAACATTATAGAATCAAAGAGACCTTACATTAAAGAACACAAATTGCTAATGATTTCAATGTTAGAGATAATTAAACTGAGAAAGAAAACTGATGTTGGGATATTGTTGTGATTTCTATATTTTTCTTTGGATTTTATCTCGTTACTGTGTTCTCGGGGAAATGTGCAGAAGCAAAATTCCAAAGGATCACAGGAGAATGAGGGCAAAGGAGACAATGGAGAGAAGAAAATGAGCAATAAACCAGGTGATACCACTGTAGTGAAAATGACCAAGTTCTCCCTAAAATCATTTTAATCACTTTACTCAAAGTTGTTCAAAACCTTTAAAACATAGCAGAGATGTTGCAAAGTATGTTGCCTGTCTATAAACAAAACAAAACATTTCTGGTGGAATTCCAATTGTCTTGCGAGGGTACATCATAATCTTCGAAGAAGTGTATTTATGACACAAACTGGCTGCACACTTGGTGAAGATGCACAAGAGATGTTCCACAACATTCTGGATCCTTGATGTGTCAGATGTTGCACCATAAGTGAATAAAAATTGCCTGCCAGCAAAAGCTCTAAATATGCTCCAAGGGAAAACAAAAAAGATTTCTCCCATATAAAACTTTTTCATCTGTCTGATAGTGATTTGCATACGTCATAGATGCATAACTTTGTCTTTCTTCTTCTAACTGCATACCCATTGTAGTAAAACATTATGTGTTATGACATATCCACTAACTCCTCTGCACTCTGCTTTCATTATATCAATATTATATGCAAAGGCATTCACCTTTTCCTTTATCTTTCTCAAACCTACATTCACAGATAAATGAATGAATGAGTAAATATCTATTTTTAAACCTAAGGGGGCTAAAGCCTCCTAAACTCATCAATATGGCTTCTATAGCCAGCTGCCATAAATTAGGTGGCTATAAAACTTCAAAACTTTATTATTCTGAGTCTTGGATGCTGAAATGTCTAAGTCCAGATACTGGTATTATCAGTGGCTGTAATATTGAACTGCCCCTTGAAACACAGCCAAATGATGGTTTTTCAGTTTGTGAAATACACGAAAAATCTCTGAGGTTTCTTTGAGAATGATATATATTCTCAGTATGGGAATTTTTCTATGATGATATAATCATCTTCAAGAGCTATCAAACAGCTATTACATTGGATTTTCAGTTTCAATACTGAGAACTGTGGGCGCACACAAATAGACGGTGACACCTCGTGCCCTTATGTAAAACCATCTAACCCAAACTAAATGATTGCAGCATCTCTGTGTATAATTGTCCACCAATTTTATTAGCCATTCCACTGTAAATAACAGGATCTCTTTCAATCGCCCAGCTGTGCATAACTTTTATACAAAAAATAACACTATAGTTATTTTAAACTAGACAATTTTTTGAGTTAATTAAATTTTGAGAAAACAAGAATCCAATATGTACTATATAGTTTTTATTAAAGGAAATAACTTAGATATTCATTGCAAGTAAAATGAGACTAGGTGGACATCTTCCTTGACAATAGCTACACAACGGCCTGACTCATTTTTTAGCATGAAATGTCAGGGGAAAGGATGTAAACGAGTGAGTAGAATAGCTCAAGTTTTTGCTGACCCAGCTGTCTGAGGTGCTGCTCTGGCTTTGGCAAATGGATGCTCATCAGGTACCAAAGACAGTTGTTATAAATCAGAACCTGTCAGGATCAGACCCTGGGGTCAAACTGTGTTTATCAGACATGGTTACAGACCAAAGCCCATGCTGTAGGTTAATACAAAAATTCAGTGCAATAGCTACGCACCACGGGAACTTAAAAATGAATACCCAACTACAGCTATGCACTTTCCAATATTTTTGACAGCAGCGTGTGAGCTTTGGGACTGCTCTCAGATCTCTTGTTTCAAGTATTGCCCTGTGTGTTTTATGCAGATATTGTAATTTTTTTCTTTATTTTCTCTTATGGAATTATGTTTCATTTGCTTTTGGATTTTTTCACATATTGCTGGGCATTGAACCCAGATAAACACATATAATAAGTGCACAGCCTATCTGTGAGATCCAGCTCTAGTTTACTTCTCTCTGCAGGTGTTATCAGTGGAAAATATGTGATGTAAACTAATGCATACATGCTATATTTAAAATACTCACATATGCAATTAATAAAAGACCCATGTTATTGCACATATGACTTCTATATTTAGGTTTATACGAATATAGCTTATAGGCTAGTCATATGTGTCTACATATACACAAAGAATAATTTTGAAATGTGATAGAAAGAATCAAAACATAAGAATCAATTAATTTTAAATCCACAAAAATCTCCATGTGACATACTATTAAATTCTAGTGTAAATAACTAAATATCAGTGAAGGCATTAGAGATAATTTCAATTGGGAGGAGATATATGATAACGTAATTTAATTAATTTTTTAGAACCTAGATTCCAAGGTTTGTGCTGATTCAATGAACTCCAATCAAATACATCATTTTTTTAAATAAATCTGACTTGTTCATTCTAAAACACAGTTGGAAATCAAATGGTCTAAAATAGCTAAGATCTTTAACGTATGTGGTAACACACTTGTGTGCATGTACACACATTCACAATACTACAAACACTTGAACAACTTTACATAATTCATGCATATACCAAATTATTAAAATGTTCATATAAGGTTGTATGACTTAGTTTTTCTTTTATGTGTCAAAACATGAAATGGAAACCACTTAAATGAAGAAGAGTTAACTAGTGATACAATCCAACAAGACAAGAAGAAATTTCGCTGGAAACGTGAAATACTTGGTCAGGTCACATTGTGTAGGCACTGGGAAAATTAATAATTGTTCCCAGCCAGTTTTCTCTCTTTTATCTCCTTTTTGATTCAGTCTTATACACATAAGAAGGACGCAACCCACATTGATTCTTTACATTGACGATAATGCTGTAGAAGTAAGCTCACAGAAGCTTGTGTCTCTATGTTGATTCTAAATTAATTAAAACTGTCAGTGCATATTAACTCCCATGGATGTTAAATAGATTCATGGAAATTGATAAATGGTTGGGACTGTACAGGCCTGTAGTGGATCTCCCTATAAATTCACAATTGAGCATAAACCATGACAAGGCCATTAGAAATCAAATACTTGTTCTTTATGTATATAGGTGGTATTTGGTATGGTCATACCGATTTTGTTTAAATATCAATTAAGTAAACACATATACAAATAAATTTTGAAATATTAACGAATCAAAAGCATGGAAATAAATTAGAACTATAACATCTCTATAGTGGAAACAAAGTTAGGCTGGTTTGATAAAGGGGTAATTGTAGGTTCTTATCTACAATCCATGACTTTTCTAGCTTTTGAAATAGGATAGGTTTCTACCACCAGTCATGACTTTCCTCTTTATGAGCAGATCTATAGTCCAAATGGAGAGCTATTATTAGCACAAAAATATCCACAATACTATATTAACAGCACCATAGGCTTATTGATCCATATTGGCTGTTATAGATCATTGGTGTCCTAACTGGGTACAATTTTGATTGCCTTCCTGCTTTGGAAGTTTGTATGCCAACTTCCCATATCAAAAGAACTAGTGTATTGGACAGACACTTTCAAATCAGATTGAGCTTAAATCTTCATAATACATTGTCAAAATCATATGTTCTCTTTAATAGTTGGGACTTACTTTCAATCTTGGGAAGGCAAATGAGGGAATAAATACAGCCTATAATATTTTAGGGGCCTTTTGGTCAACAACAACACAATACAACCAACAACACAAAGGGTGGATTCTCAAGCTCTTGGAGAGCATATTGTCATCCCAAGGGAAAATGTAAGTGAAATCACCGCCCAATTTGTTATCTAATACCAAGAGATGGGACCTAAAATTATTAAATGCATATATTGTATACATGTATTATATATATATATATTCATTACATGTATGTATATGTATAGTGAAAGCAAAAGAGGTTATGAACTTGAGAGCAAATAAGGTAGGTACATGAGATGGATTAGAGGGAAGAAAGAGAATGAGGGAAATAACATACCTCAATTTCAATTTAATTGTTTAAAAAATTACTCACAGCTTGGAGTCAAGTGACATTTTATATACATGAATTATGAGACAAAGTAAGAAAAACCATGTGTGATGAATCACTTATATGAGAGGCATCATAAAGAGAAGTGAAATAGACAGTAGTGAAAATTATATATCATTATCCTAGAAACAAATAGCAGGTATGATATTTTTTTAAAAATATCTTTGTGAATCCACAATGAGTATTAGCAGTATCTGATTAATTTTGAGTAACAGATTAGAATAGATGTTCTGTGGTAGAATATAAAGAATTGCCAATGAAAGCATAAGGAATTTGTCCTGCATCATTGATTTTTAGTAAATGAAGCATAAAATATCACAATGGAAAAGCATCGTCTGATGTTGCGTATGTTGTCATGCATACGGCACAGCCAAAAGTTGTTAAAAATGTGTTCCTTATTCAAGTGCAGGATTTATAATATTTTCAAGTATTTTAGTTTATATAAAATATTATTCAAACACTGGCAACACCTCAACCATAGCACTTTTCCATTGTGAATGTGATGCATTCTCCAGTCTGATATGTCTGCATACTCGCCCACTAGCTAGTGGTGCTGATTTGAGATATTGTAGATCTCTCATGGTCAAGTGCTTACCAGCCAAACAAGCCGCAAGGCAAACTTTTGAAAAGTAGACTATGGTGGCCGGCTATGCCTTTTATTCTGTTAGAATATAAATGAGCTTTATGAAAATTTCTTGTCATCATTCAGTCAAGATCATTTAAAAGAGAAACGTTCCCTGCCATGAATCTGTGACTCTAAATTAAGCTCCTATCCTTCAAATTGTTTCTGTAACATAAGGAGAAAAGACACTGACAGAGTGGCCAATCACAGGAAGTTGTCTAACACTCATTATCACAAAATTGATCTTTAATATTTGTACTTACCATAAAATATATTTTCCCATGTTAACATTGTTGTGGAAAAATAGTTAACAGAAACTAAAGAGAAGGAGGAAATAATTGCTGTGTCTTAGTTTCAGATGATTTCAGTCCATCATTGTAGAGGACATTGTAGGGCATGTGAATTCAATGCAGTGGGAACACTTGTTAGAAATTATGTACAAGACAATAACGACAAAGAAAGCACAAGGTACTATAGGCTGCCTAAAACCTTCAAAATTTGTGCCCTAATGACATACTGGCAACACGTTGCCCCCTCTTTATTTTCTATGCCATATAGTTGAATTTAATTAAATTTTATTTGTTTTATTTTTTTCTTCTTTCATACATTAAAACATGTCTGCATTTTCCCCCTCTCCATTCCTTCTAGTTCCTTTTCCATACACCCTCTCCCCCAAATCTACTCTTCCTTTTCTAAATTAGAAAAAAAAAAAACTAAAGAATTAAACTGTGCTTGACATTTCAAATTCAGACAATAACACCTTCTTAAAGTCTAAAAAGTATTTTCACCCCTTATTTTGTAAGATTGTAAGTAACACTTAAAAACATTGTACTGAGACTACAGAGTCAGAGCTATTTCATAGATGTATCCATTAGGACTGGAATCCACAACTCTGAATTTTGATTGGTTGTGGTTTTTCAAGTAAACATAGTTAGCAGGTGGAAATTTGCTACAAAGAGAAGGGTTTTTGATGAGGGGTGAGGTGTTTCAGCATACTGATTGATTATCCAATATTAAATAGTAGCCCTGAAAACATGCATACGAGTTATATTCTATAGTATTTAAGAAGATATATGTATACATACATATATGGATATATATATATGATGTTTATATATGATGTAACAACCAGTTAATGTATAAAGTGGCCATGAGGTTCAAAGAGAGTCAGGAAGGGTAACAGGAGAATTTGGAGTAAGGAAAAGAAAGTGGTATATGACAATGTAATTATAATAAAATCTCAAAAATAAAAAAATAAAAGCTGCAGAAAAGATAAGCCACATTATATTCAACAAAATAAGACACAGAACAACTCATTATCTATCATCTTGTATGGGACGGTGTATTGTACCCTAAAGAAAGGACTGAAATTATGCAGAGCTTAATAGTGTAATCTAAATACTGCATAATTGTTTTAGAGTTCTATGCTTTATAGTATTATGTTTTAGAGTATTATTTGTATAATGCTTCAAAATGAAAATTAAAAGGTAATTTTTTGCATTATGACTTATAAGTTCCCATATTCACCTAAAAATGATTCTATTTCTGTCATAAACAGACAAATATGTTCAGTTGTATAGTTTCACAAACATGCAAAATTATTTAGATGAATACAAATAAAAATCATAGATTATTATTTAATAACAAATTAGTAAGGTATGTACATTAGTTTCCTAAATGTATTTTAAATTAAGCAGTATTATATAATATGAACAGTTAAGTTGTTTAACTTCACTTGAAAAGTTGATTATAAATTTGAAATCCATCGTTTTGAGTTAATCAGCAGTTTTGGTTCTCTTCATTTGAATGTGTCTCAAGTCATCTGGTTTCTCTGCTTTCTCGTAAACTAAGCACTCGACCACACAGTATACTTAGGTGTTGGTGCCTTCCTTAATGCATGAGCTCTCAACACTTTCATTGGACTTCTTTGTGACAATTTCTTGTTTTATTTAATTATTTTCTTAGAATTTGACATGGTTCACCATTTTTATTTTCTCAAGCACGTCTGTTCTGTTGACTTTGGGGATTCCCTGGAGTTTTCTGACAGTTTAGGAAATGACCTCTTTTCCTACCGTATATCTCTTACATATCAACCCCAGGCTATCTTTCAGACCTCAGCCCCCACATTTTTAACACACTTTCTAGGTGATATTATCTGAATGACATTATGTATTTCTATGGATTCATCTACACATTGTTGAGGCTCCCAAAAATCTTTGCAGACATTTTAATTTATATTTTCTTCAATAGGGTATAGCCTTTTGGCAATTCCCTAGAGTTCCACAAAGTAGAATATCATTCCCTTTTGGGTTAGTTTTTATCTTTTTAACCCTTCCTCTTACATTATCCATGAATTTTGTGACATAATCCATGTGTGGTGAACACGATGCATACTTTTCTCTAAAGAGGCACACGTTTGCTCATAGCACATGGGCTAGAGTGTTTTAGTGCTATAAGTTCATTGAAAAGTACAGCATTTTCATTGCCTTCTCTTATACAATAAGAGCACAGAGTCAATATTATAAATGTTTATCATCAAATATCATCAGAGCTCTAGAGAATACGCCTTTAATTGGAGGGTGGATTATGAGGTACTTACCCTTGTGAATATCATTATTTTGAGACTGAGTTATCATAGATGCTACTAACAGGTGAAGGCAGGTTAAATCATACTCTATTCCGCATATTCTCTATCTTACCAAGGCATTTTCTCACCTATGCCATGCCATAGTCAGAATATCTTCTCTAGATATTCTCTGTCAATCTTGGATTTTCCAGGCTGCAAAGTCCTCTGTCAAACTTGAGGTGTTTTTTTTTTTTTTTTTTTTTTTTTTTTTTTTTTTTTTTTTTTTTTTTTTTTACATATTATCTAGCATGTGATATTCTTCTACAATGGCACTGAACAAAAATATTTATGTTTTGTTTTTCTGTGAACATTCTCCTCTATTCTGTCTCTCGTTATAACACTGTTTACACTTGAGAAAAAGTGACTCCAGTTTTTTTCCATTTTTGTCATCACTTACTGTAGAATAGCAAATCAAGACTAAATAATTGTATAAAGGAAAGAATGTAAAATGTGGCTTATGCTTACTTACAAACTAAGAGGTTTCTTGGTACTCTCTCTCTCTTTATCTCCCTCTGTCATATGTATTCCTACCTGTATATTCTTTCTTTATCTCCGTCCTTCTCTTCTTCATCAAATGAGCAAATTTTAAAAAAGTAATGTATACCAGAACAGAGGCCTTTCTGTATAAAGAAAATCCACAACAACCTGAGATGTTTTAGTGAAATTACATTATTTGAAGAACGGGAAGAAAAATCCTCATTATAATGAAAAATCATACTAAAAAGAGAGCTTTTCAGGGTAATTCCCAGACTTGCACAATTTTAAGAGAGATAGTTGTAGTTGGTCGCAAGAGACACTTTTATTGTTTGTGTGTCATGGCTTCCATGGGATGATTGACAGCTATGAGTACACTCATCAATCTATTAGCATCCAATGGAGAATGTAAAATTGAACATGATGCTCTCATGGTTATAAAATCAAGCTCCTGGAACAAGAATCAAGATTCATTGGGGAAAATATTCCCTTTTATAAGTGACATATATCACAATGTGTAAGTAGATACTAGCTTGGTACAAATCTACAAACCTTTTTTGTCAATGATAATATTTAAAAGCCAAGATTATAGGAATTATGTCAATGTTTTATTATGTGTCTATTATGTTTACTAAACAAAATAATTTAATGTAACAGAATATGAAATATATAAATAAAAGAAAGCAGAGAATAATAAAAGAAGGAGATTATTTCCACCATGGTTATCACACAAAAAGAAACCAATATTGCCGTCCGGGTATCTACACAGAGCCAAGAAAATTTACACATAAAAATCAGGTTTTAGATCTGATGTTCTCATGCCAGAACAGATTCATCAAATCATTATCAGCTAGACATAAAAGACTTGATGACTATAGTGTGCATTCACAGAGAAGCCTCCATGGAGACAGTCTTTGTCACAGTACAGACTTTGTCATGGTATATCCTTCAGAAAAATGAAGGCTATCCAAATGAGAACAAAATAAAAGCATTTTATTCAGAATTTTCTATAGTGAGAGAGTTCGGGTTTGTGTTTCTTATTTTCAAAGCCAACAAGGGAATATGAAGGTTTTTTTTTTAAAATGTAAACACTGGGTTTAAGCTGACTCTATTCAGAAGTGTCAGTATAGGAAGCTGAACAATGAAGTAGAAATGTGATATCTCATTACTGTGTGTTTATAACATTTTTTGGGTCATGCTTCTTTTGTTCAGTTGGAGAGATCAAAGCCAAGTCCTTTGTGTGTTACACTAGTTTTCCAAAATCACTAACTATTGATCATTCCATATTGGAATAAGGAAAAAAATAATGGAAGTTAGAAATTATTTTATAGTTCTGAACTATTCTATAATGATTGCTGAAAACATTATAGTCAGAAATTTGTGTATAAGTCTTCTAATATTGGCTCAGAAAGACTGCTGGCAGAGCTGGCTTCCAAATTGGATCTTGTGAATGATCATAGGAAAGGCCTTCCTATGTATCTATGGTTTCTGTTAATCCTGGTGCTTGGGGATATGGAACACATGGTAAGAATTGAACTCTATTTATCTCCTCTTTATGTTGAGATGAGTTATATAATAAATAATAATGCAGTATAGAATAAAGTATTGACAGTATTAATAAAAATAAATTTATCCAAAAGCATTATAGAAAAAATAAACTCTAAGGTTCAATACATGCAGGTGCTTCTTTGTCTGTATATTGAGGATATGTCTAGAAAATTGTTCCTTATTTAAGTATTAGTTCCCCATAAAAAGTGAGCTGATAGTGTAAATGAAGAAACCTCTGGTTTGTAGGTTTGATACCTAGCAATTTAACATCAGAACAACCTTATTGAAGTACATGACATTCTCTACAATTCTGAACATGAGATCTTAACTCACACATATTATTTGCCTTCCAATTATGAGGAACTTTGACCATATTCAACCCTCCCCAAATTACCAAGATCTAGAATTCCTCCCCTACCTACCCAATTTGGTGTCCTCTTTTTTCCATTCAAGTCTAATTTATGCTACATATGTATTTTGAAATGTGAACTTCCACCAGAGTATAATCTACTTACCAGTAGCTAAACTCTTGAATAAAACTAACTACCCTCCCTGTCAACACAAATGTCACCAGAGAGGCTTCAACCAGCAACTGATGGTAGCTTTATTCTTTTTTAGTTATATTCTACCGTGAAATATATACCTTGATATTATAGGCTATATTTATATTCTATATTCTCTATAACTTGATGTGGGATATCCCAGTGTATGCTGTGAATATGCTTTATTATTGCTGGTTAATAAAGAAGCTGCTTTAGCATATGGCAGAGCAGAATATAACTATGCAAGAAAACCAAACTGAATACGGGGAGGAAGAAGGTAGAGTTGAAAGAGATACCAGCAGTTGCCAGGGAAGCAAAATGTGAGGTACAAGCCGTGAGTTTTGGGTTAAAATATAAACTAACAGAATTGGTTAATTTAAGTCATAAGATCTAGTTAACAATAAGCCTAAACTCCAGTTGCAAGAAATCCAGGGCCCTTGTATAACCTATTCCATCATTTCATATTATAGTATACATAGATACAATCAGTTACACACATGTATGCAAGTAATAAATAAATCTAAATATTTCTCGTACTCTCCATATCAAAGTGACTTAATACTAGTAAACTTTGTTACTGAACTGTTAAAAATTATGAAATTATTTAAAATATAGCTGTCATCAAATGCCATTTTCAACAACCAAAATGGATCAATCTTCATCATAAAGATATTTCAAAGGATTACATGAGAAAATCATCCAACATTTACAATGAACATCATTGAAACAAAATTACTATAGTAATCTAGGAGTCTACATATGCATATCTTCATTCATCTATATTCCTCTAGTTTTTTAAACATCTTCATACCACATTCACAAATCTTAATGGATTGTCTTAGAGTTTGTTTTAGGGGGAAAAACACACTGACCGAAAACAACTGGCTATAGTTCATCACTACAGTAATTCAAGGCAGAAACTCAAGACAGTAACTTAGAGAATAGAACTGAAGGAGAGACAAAGGTGAGTGCTGCTTGGTGCCTTAATCTCCATGACTGCTTAGCCTGATTTATCTTAGCACCAGCCCAGGTGTGGCACAGCTCATAGTGAACTGAGTTCTCTCACATCCATCACTGTGGTAGTTTGAAAGAAAATGGCACTCATAAGTAGTAGTACAACTAGGAGGTATGACTTTGTTGGAGTAGCTTTAGCTTTCTTGGAGGAAGTGCGTCCCTGTGGGGTGACTCTGGGGTCTCTCATGCTCAAGCTACTCCATTTGGAATACAGTTCACTTCAGGTTGCCTGCAAATCCGTTTTTAGAAGCCTCAGATCCTTCTCCAGCACCATGTCTGCTGTGATTACAATGGTACTGGATTGCAATTTCAACCTCTGAAATTGTAAGGCAGCCCAAATTACAAGAATTTCTTTATAAACATTGCTGTGGTCATTGTGTCTCCTCACAGCAATAGAAACCCTGAATAAAATAAATTGGTACCAAGAATTGTTGTATTGCTATGATAGGCCTGGCCTTACTTTTTTGAAGAAATGTGGACTTTGTGACACTGGATTAGAAAAGCAGTTGAAGATTTTAAATGGTGGTTAATGGGTCATCCTTGTAGGAACATAGAAGACAGTGGGGCTGAGCGTGATTTGACCATGGGGGCCTGGCTCAACAGAAGATGGATTTTAATATGTTGCTTAGAGAACATTTTTGTGATATTTTGGTAAAGAAAGTGACTGCCTTTTGCCCTTATCTGAAGAATATGCTTCATGCTAAAGTAAAGAAATTTGGACAAATTTTTTGGCAACCAAAATAATCTAGTATAGACTATGTCCTGTGTTTTAGTGTTAACTCTAATAAAGATTTAAAATGAAAAGAAGCAAACTGAGCAAGGAAAATTAAAAATGTGCAATTTGAGGAGAAAAGTAACACCAAGAATTGGAATGGAGAAAATTCAAGGAGATAAACAGATTAATAAATGGAATAAAGAGAGTAGTGATCTAATGGTAAGATTCCCACCTCACTAAGCTTCCAATTAGTGAAAAGAGATTAGAAAAGTTTAGAGCCAGGTGTAATGGTGCCTGCCCTTAATCCCAGCACTCCAGAAGCAGAGGCAGGGGGATTTCTGAGTTTAAGGCCAGCCTTGTTTAGAGATCCAGTTTTAGGACAGCCAGGCTAAGACAGTGAAGGAAACCATGGTGAAGACATAATTGACAAGAGGTCGTGTTCCAGCCCCAGCAAGCAGCAGAACTTGACAACTTCAGTCACATGGTTCTGTGAGACCCCAACTCAAATAAGACCCCAATTCAGAAATCCTGCTTGCAGCTGCTTTTAGCACATGCCCTAGATAGATGGCAATCAGCAATGGAAAAGTACAAAACTTGCAACACAGCCCTGACTGCCACTCACACCCTGACCACAGTACCCTACCACCAGCCTGCCAAGAAACACCTAGCGCCCATGATAGGGCCTGGGGACTTTCCAGGACAGGGTTTGGGGTTTTTATGGTATTTCTGGGAAATAGAAGGAACAAATAGCTATGGCCTAAAACTGACCCAAAACGCTAAATGTTGTATCCCATTGTTCTGTACCTTATACCCATTATTATAATGTTGTGGGTTTTGCCTATAAAAAGTTGCTGGAATTGCTGTTCGGGGTGCTGTACCTCTTTGGAGACTAGAGACACCTGGTGGCGCTATCCTAATAAGGCCTCTTGCTTCTTGCATCTGCTGGACTGGTTAATTGGGTCGTGGGGCTTTTCCCTCTTGGGCCTGCACCCAAGCAGGTGAGGGTCTTTCAGTTCTAGCTTTAGAAACAAGAAAAAAGAAAGAGGTTGTGAAATATTCTTCAGTGACTAAGAAAATCCACTGAGGTCAGACATATGTCAGTGGTGTCCCTGAATTTTGGCCTAAAAAGCCACTGTGGAAAGCTGTGAAGTTGAATATTGGATTCCACTGGAGACACCAAGATATTAGAGATGCCAGTATTGGGATACTTGTCAAGGAAAGGTTCTAGCAGAGAATGGAACTAGTCCAAGAGAAAGAAGTGCAGTCGACAAAGCTGAAAGGAGTTGGCTATTTGAAGAGTGTTTGACACAGTAAGATCTTATAAGACTGTGGAACACTAGATACCCTTTGTTCAAAATGGTGAAATACACATCAGTACAGCCATAATGGAGAATTGTTCCACAAAATATTGAAATTAAAGTTGTCATATAACTATCCCAGTTCTCACTAAATGTTGATTGTGGAAATAGATATGTTATCCTGATGGAACTAGTATGTCATGTATACACACAGCAAATATTATATAGTACTCCATTTATATGTATTTTTTATGATTTAATCGGAATTTAAGTGTGTCAGAATAATTTCTACTTGTTACAAAATAATTTTCTCTCCATTTACCTATGCCAATGTTAGAATTACCTTAATTTTTTCTATGAGTATAGTATCCTTGTGAGACATAATCATATATTTACATAACAATTCATTAGAGTAACAAAATTACAGTTATTTAGTAAAAACAAAATAATTTTCTGCTTGGGAGTTGCCACAACATGAGAAAAGATCTTAAAGGGTTGCATCATTAAGAAGGTTGAGAACCCTGATCTTAAATCTTCTTGGAAGACCATATATGAATTTCCCAGTATATTTCTGAGTTTTCAAAAACCAAAACTGGTTATAATATTGATTGTGAAATTTTGCAATTCCTCATATCTTCTATGGGGAGGGTTTAGGTTCAATCCAGTACTTTTTTAGGATGTTGTTAAATATTACACTTGATTTTAATAATGATATATAATTATATAGTGTGCTGTATTATTTTGTCCAGTATGTTCTACTTCAAAAGCAAACATAATTCATCATAGGACCCAAAACATGACAAATTGTGAGATACTGAAAGTGTATATTCTATTTGACTTGGAGTACAAGGAAGAAAGTTTCAGACTTTAAATCATCCATTTCAAATATAACTATGACTTTATTGTTGTAGTAACAACATAATTAAAGTATATTACACAGTATTAGCAATAGTTTCCTTAAGCATATATTGGTTAGTTATGGCATCACACAAGGGGAAAATGTAGGTTTTTGATGTTGTAGATATATTTATATATAGAAACATCACATAAACATCAATAGAAGATATGTAGCTTTTAAAAAATAATTTATTCTGCAGTGTATTATGTATTTTAATTAAATTAAATATTTTAGTTCAAACACTTTGTTTCACTCATAGCCTTCAATTTGCTAAGTTTCACCTGTGTTGAAGAATAGCTAATTTTCTTTCCCTTTGTGATGGAAGTACTAAGCTTCCTAAGAATTTTGATATTTGCTATTATTTTACATCAAATGCAATTGTGTAGAAAGAAGATAACTTTTCCAAATCTATTAATTTTCTATATGAATTTATACATGAATTAACTTTTTCAGAAAAGTATTATAAAGCAGTGTTTTTGGATTAAAGTATTTAGAGCAATATTTACCTAATTTTCCTTAACTACAAGGCTGACATTTCACTGATGTCCGTGACAACCCCCTTTCATTACTAATGCACTGGCTTCAAGCAGAATATCTGAAGGCAGAATAATGAGATAGTTTGTTTGCTTTAGCACTGCTTCCTTCTTTAAAAAAAAAAAAAAAAAACAGGCTTTCTTGGAGTATCTGTTGCATGAAATTGTGTCTTGCTTTTCTTACTTTTCATCTATTATCTAAATTTGTTTTCCTCAGTTAAAGAAAGCATCAAGTTCCCTAGAACTTTTCTATTTATTTTTAAAGCAAATTACAGGAGAAAGAACATCAAACTCAAGGAAACAATGATCTCTTCCAAATATCCGGTATTGAAACATTCACTGAAAGTGTAAATTTGTTAATTGTAAGTTTAATTTGAATATACATATCCAAGTACTTATTGATATTTGTTCCTTTTGTAAAGCTACTTTTAAAACATTCCTTCTATTTAAACATATTCTGGGGAAAGGGGATATTTCTCTTCACAATCACACTAAAAATTCACTTTAGCTCATTCATTAAAATATTGCATCAGCCTTGAGTACATCTTTCCCTATAGTCAGATTTCCTCGTGGCTCTACAAAAAAAAAAAAAAAACCTCTATTTGAAGTACTCAATCCCTGACAAGAATTTACAATCAGCAAAACCCTAGAACTTACCTAGAAAGTCCCTTACAATTCTACTATTCAAATAGCTTTTGTATCTCCTTGACTACACCTGAAACTTCACAATCATTATCATGTAAATGGAAGAATGGGTTCAGGCCTTCACCTTTCATTGGAAATGAATTTCATAGTCTACAACAAGGCAGGATACCTAGTGTTTCTTGGAAACAGAAACACTAGTGGTTGGAAACAGCTAAGCAGATAACATTTTCCTTGAAAAGTTTAAATAAACTTTTTAGACAATGTTTTGTACTTATTTCTGAAAGTGAAGAAAGAAACAAAACAGAAGAAAACTGAAAAATGCTCCTACTGGGCTATATTTAAAACCTTCAAGCCATTGCTCAAAACTTGGAGAGAAAAAATGTTTTTATTCTTTTATATTTTCATCAATCTGTGTTTTCTTTAACCTGGGTATTATTAACAGGCCTGTCATAGTAAAAGGTAACATGATTAATATATAGATCAGTGTTACAAAATAAAAAAATCAAATAGAATTTTACATGATTTGAGTGAAATGAGGACTTCTGATTTTCCAAGTTAAGAGTACTAGGACTAGAGAGATGGCTAAGTGGTTAGTATCATGATTTATTCTGCCAGAGCACCAAAGAACATGTATCAGCTGGTTTACAATCATCTGTCCTCTAGTTCCAGGGCCTTTCTGGTTTCTGCAGGTATCTGTTCTCAATGCAAACATAGATACACTAAACAAATAAGCACCATATGTAATTAAAAACAAAACTTAAAAAATGTATAGGGAAACATGGTTTTCATTTTATTTTACCTCATTAATCAATGTTAAAGCCTATTCTTGATTCTGGAAAGATGAATTCATTTTTGCTAACTGAACAGTTGAAAGGGTAAAGAAATATATATGAAAAATTACGATTGAGTATAGACTTTTTAAAAATTGGAAATTATGGTGCCTGTAAATATCTAGAGTGCAGCCTGCAAACAGTTCTTTCATGTTTTCAGGATCTTTCAAAGAAAGTACTAATAAATCTTTGAAAGAATTCTGTGAGCATTTCTAAATTACCAAATGCACAACATTTCTAGATTGCTCACTCTCCCATCCCCTATATAATCATAACATGTATGGACTTCATGTAAAGATTTGGTGTTTTGAAAATTGCACTTGCTAATCTTTATTTGGTGTGTGTGTGTGCCAAAGAATGCATGTATAGTTCAGAGAACAGATTGGAGAAGCTGCCTTTTCTTTTCACCATGTGCCCCTGGAATTTAACTCAGGTCATACGACTTAGAAGCAAGTGCTCTAGCCAAATTTTATTTCTTATCTTCCCTCAGTGTTGCATTGACAGCAAAATTTTCATCAAGAGCTAGGTTCCAAATTAAAATTTTAACAAATATACCAAAGATGAGCTATCAACAAGCAAAGCCTTCAGCTATTCTTTTTTGTCAAACACCACAGAGAGTCTCACTTGGAAACTGGATCTATGATCTGTGCTTTGCAGGCAATTCTTGTTCACTCAATTTGAGAATAGTAGATTTTGCCAAAATACTGTGATCCAAGGGTTGCTTTTATTTCCTTTAGCATTTTGCCTATTGTGTGTTGATTTTTATGCCCTAAATTCTCATCCAAAAGCAATTATAGCACATTTTTCTGAGTTTCACCTGATGCCTATATTGAATTGGTAAGAGAACAAAATGTAAAACACATTTTACTGCATGTTACATAAACCAAATAAATTATAGTAAGTTATGAGGAATATTGCTATTGCATTTATTTTCAAGTCCTTTTTTCTAGGTTATTCAGTTTTCAAAATACTGGTCTAAGTGTTCAAGGAAAGATAATGAAATTAAGAAATCTAAGTAACAGTTATTTTAAGGTGTGTAGTTTTATATATATAGTAATTTAGGAATTAGTTATAAACATTTGAAAGAAAGAGAATGATGTAATGTGTAGGTTGAAGATTTCTGTCCAGAACAATCCCACAGTCATTCAGCCCCAAAGAAACACACAGAGGTCCACATTAATTATAAACAGGTTGGTCTATTAGTTCAGGCTTTCTTATTAACTAATTTTTACATCATAACTTAGCCCATTATTCTTGTCTGTTAGCCACGAGGCTTGGTACGTTTTATCAGCAAGGCATTCTCATCTTGCTTCCTCTGTGTCTGTGTGATGACTGCAGACTGAGCCTTTCCTCTCCCTAGAATTCCCCTGTTATGGTCGCCCCACCTACACTTCCTGCCCAGCTACTGGCCAATCAGCATTTTATTAAACCAGTACAAATCACAAATCTTTACAGAGTATAAGATCATCAACCCACATTAAAGGTGTGTGGCAGCACCCTAATACTTCTATAATGTAATTTATTAGCTTTCTAAATATTTTATTTTGAAATTTGATCACTTTCCCTTAGCATACACAACCACAACTTTAATTATCTCTCATGCAAATAAACCTAGTTTATTCTAACCACCCCCTTTCTCCATCTTCTGATCCATATTGTTCCAACCAAAAAAAAGCCCTTTTCAACCTTCATTAAATACATATTTTTCATGCATTTTCTTCTTCTGACATGCCGGAGTACACATTTAGAAAGACTGTGTGATACAATTGATGCCTCTGAGGATGGGTACCTACAAAGATGAGAAGAAATAGAGGAAGACCGACAGGTGCCTCAAGGTGTCATCAGATCAGTAAAAGGAGTTAGACATTTTGTGATGAGGTGATGAAATACATGCTCAACACAAATTAAAATAAGAAAGTGCTTGCTTGTTATAATGATCTCAGAGAAAGAGTTTGTGACAGAGGGAGTATGGTAGCCCCTGGAAGACGGTGGCTGAAAAGGAAGCTGAAAACATCATTAGTTTGACGTTTTGTTTTGCTTCTTTTAGGGTGTGATTTTATGTTGCTTTCTTGTTTTGAGGTTTCATTGTTGTACTGTGTTTTTGCTAGTTTTGTGAGAAAGAAATTAAAGTTGGCCAGCCTGGTCTACAAAGGGAGTTCCAGGACAGGCTCCAAAGCTACAGAGAAACCCTGTCTCGAAAAACCAAAAAAAAAAAAAAAAAAGAAGTTAAAGTCGGGTGGGCAGGAATGGGAAGAGAACCTGGAAGGTGGGGAGGAGGGTAAAAGGATGATCAAAGTATGTTTAAAACTTAAAACGATTTTAAAATCTAATTTTCATCCCCAAGCACAAAGAGTGGACTGCATGTGAAATGAGGCAGTGAACTCTTAAAGGCTTTCCTGAGTGATATACTTCTTCCAGAAAAGCTATACCATGCCCGTATATAGCCTTGTCAATTGGAGACCAAGTGTTTAAATGCCTAAGCCAATAGAAGACTTTTCTCATTCTAACAACCATGACAATATATGGAGGTAATTTAAACAATAAAAACCCTATTGTTTAGTCATGGTTGTTATTTTTTTCATCACCACTGTCATCATGACTCATGAATGATAAAGTGACCAGATAGGAATATGACATAATTGTAACTGTGAGGTTTGAAATGTTTTCAGTAATGTTTTAAGCAATCTGAACAAAATACAAAGAAGTTATGTTTTAACAAGACTATTACCATTATCTTATTAGCATATAAACTTACAAACATAGTACTATATTTTTTTTTGTCTTGAAGTAGTTTTAAATTATGAAGTTGTAGTGACAGATTTCATAAAAACATGCTAAGTATCTTTTTAAGTGCAATTGAAAGGGAAAGGGCTTGTCAGAGGCAAGGTGTAGGAGCATTTCTTTAATCGTTATTTTAAAAGTCAGTTATGTGTAAGGCTTCTCCAAGACCACATAAGTAGTAAACAGCCAATGAAGAACTGTCTGTTGTCAGGGTGCTCCCACACAAGAGCTTAAGCACCCTAAATATTAATTCTTCTTATTTTCCATCAAAGAATAACAGGTAGCTGGGTCTTTTTTCTATTATTTTTGAACACAATATATCAAGTCACATGTATAGCAAAGTCTAGAGATCTACTATAATGTTCCCCTTTGAAGAGAATGAATCTTCTTAATTCATCATTCATTAATGAATGATTTTTGAAGAATTTAAATACATTAAACATATAATTGGAAGTTATTATACCTTCTAAACAGTCTGATTTCACAATTAACATATTCAATATTTTATTTTAATACTTGTATTATATTTATATTTTACTCAACTTCTGTTCATGTAACCATAAGAACCTAATACTTCAGACTGTGGCTTCACTGATAAGCAAGGCCACATTAGTTCCCCATCCATGTGAGTGCAGTGTGGGTTACGTTTCCATCATCAGTTGTGAAACAACTTGGTCTGTGTTCTCAGCCTTAAGTGTTTAAAGGATGAAAAACTCTGATGAACAATTAAATGGACATAATAAATGTAAATTTATTTTAATTTTCTACATGTGCTTGATAAATAAAAAGCAAGGTGGCAAAATGCAAAAGTGATAAATATCTTGAGAGAGTATTTACAGTCATTGGTTTTCAACTTTCATAAAAAGTAAACACAATTTTAACTTCCAGTGAAATTACTGCATTGCAGGAGAGTTCTTTTAAAAATGTTACACTGACTACAACTGGCATCACTTGTAACATCACTAAAAACACAATTGCAGTGACCTATCTACGCTCACGGACACAGTGCTGTAGAAATTATAGGTAAGAACTAGTGGATATAGTTTTAAGGTAAGATTTTCAGATAATGGGTAGGCTTGGTAACGTTTAGGGAGCATTTGCAGAGAGGTAAAGGACCCTCTAGAGTTTGGACTATAGGATGTCACATTCTTCTGTTGAGCATGTCATTATCTGTCAGATTTAATGTATTATTTCCTTCTCTCTGGTTTCTGTTTCTTTTGATATCTTAATGGAAGCAAATCTGAAGCCAAATTACCACATATCAGAGAAAAATCACAATGTACTTTCCCTAATGTTGAAGAATCCTCAAGTTTATTGTTATTTGAGAGCTTGAGTCAAACTACTGAGAAATCTAGCTATTGTAAAAAAAAATGAATAGGTCTGATTTCTTAAATAGGAATCTGTGATGTTCAACTTGTGTATGAAAGGCTATCAGTTTGCTTCTGTTTCATTATTGAGGTGAGCATGTTAACTCTTAGAAATCATTTTGAAAAATTATTAAACAATGGCCTGCATCATTTCAGCTCATGTTTTTAAAAGCATCAAGAAAGCAGGAGTCCTTGGTTAGTTGAAGGGATTTCTAATTATGAGTACAAATTATTTTTAATAATTTATTTTATGTTTTTAGATTGCAAATACATATTTTTTCTTTACAGTTCCTCATTCCAAACACTTCCATATATCCTTCCTTGCTCTTTTAAATTCATGTCCTCTTATTGCTACTTACATATTATCTACACACATGCATATTCACAATATATAACCTAAGCATAACTTGGTCAGTCACTTTGTATATATGTTATTTATAATTAGAGTCTCATCACTCAGCACAATGGAAATACTCTATCAATCCATAATTATGAACACTTTCAGATAATTATTTATTTGCAGAACTACTTTCCTGAAGAAAACACCATTTTCGGTCACATGCATATCAATTCTATAAGTCTGCTATTTTTACTGGGCATGTTTTGTTAGGACAAAAGCAATCCCCAAAAGCAGTGCAGAAATACTAAGTGTTAAGAAAAATCCTCTTGGCGGTGCACAGAAATCCAGTCAAGCCAAATTAAAGCATATTAAAATGCCCAGGTTTTAATAAATGTTCCTCCTCTGGAAATCCACTTAAATACCCTGTGGGAGTGGTCCTGACCCTCCCATGTTGAAGGGTCAGGACCTGGCATGCTGGGATTTGGAGTCCAGACCAATGCAATTCCCAGGCCAGAGGGCTGGGATAGATGCCAGGCGCTGTGGTGATGCTCCCAACTTAACATAACACTAAGTTCAGGTAATTTGCTTTTGTTCCAATCTGACTGTCATAGCTTTAAACAATGACTATAATTTCAGATTTAACTATTCTGCCGCAATTGGTAAAACCATCTTAAGAAAATCTCTCAACAGTATGTAATGGGAGAAAATATTTTTCAACTTGTATATATTGTCCCTTTAGGTAGAAAATAATGAGTTTTTCTTTCACTGGACAAACACATATTTAGTTATCGATTTAATTTACATTCTGGAGATAAGACATTTTAACTGCCAGCCTCCTGAAGTAGCAGACTTCACTGTTTAAAATGAACATAACTGATATGTTTAACTGATATGTATATACATTAATTCATTTTATTGCCACAAGCATTAAATTCACTGGGATCTTGTATTAGAAACTTCCATCTCTAGATATAGCTGTAAGTCTCCTTTTCTGGCAGTGTCCCAGTCTAAAATTGTTTTGCTTAAAATACACACAAAACAAATGAATGCTTCTTTCTGCTTTTTGTGGAAATGAACTTACCCTAAAGAAGCTTTGGGAGGCAATTTCCACTGTGCATGCCCACTGAATTTTCAAAAACGGATTATGAATTGTCCAATATTCACTCTATACAGCAGTCTCTCCTACTTTATGCCTTAAGGACACTAGAGTCCATAGTACTAAAAGGGAAATTTCTCAAGCAGAAATGTGGTATTTTCTAACGCAGATGTCTTTAAAAATAGGAGTATTTTTTGTTCCATTTGGAAAAGAAAGAAACTATTTCCTAAATATTACGTTGAAAGTCTATTTCCATGTTTTGAGACTCCCAGGTACTATTGACTGATAGTCTGTTTCTGCTTATGATACAAATTATACCTTAATTTAAATATTTTACCATGAAAAATACATACTGTGGGTAATAATAAAACCTTGACTCTCTATGCATTATCCTACTTCAGCTCAGTTGACCACTTCTAACAGTGACTCATTTTCTTTCAATATGTATAAACATATTTGCTTTTCATTTCGTCAGATTTTTGAATGATTAGGTAATTGGGTAATTGTGGAAGTACCTAATTATACAGAATACCTGACAGCAACAGAAAAAAGTAGGTAAATGTTTCCACAAAGCCAAAGCAGATTGAGAGGAATTGAAAAATTGTTAAGTAGTAAGTACAGACTAATGCTTGTTCAGCCACCGTGATCAATCTCTTTACAGAAAATAATAATCTCCGCTACTAAAAAATCACCTGAATTTATATTTTTTATAAATATCCAATTTTGGCTTATCAACTGTGACTCTAAAAATTTAATTAAACTCATTATAGTCTACTGAATTGTATTCTTTTTATCATGAGTGGGATGCATTTTACATCCAGTAAAGTTCTCATAATGTAGAGCACATTAAAATAAGTGACTTTGTTTTCTAAAGTTTCATTTAGCAAGTAACCTATAAAAATATGCAGTAGTCCGGAATACTATCATTATATATCTATGTAAAGCCTGAAATTCTCCTGTAATGATAATCAGTGATCTTGAAACTTTGGACACATTCAAATATGAGGAGGAATTCTTCAGAGTCTGTCTTTTGATTATAGCAACCAGTAAATCATAAAATGTTTTAAGGACATGGAAAAAGCCAACTGCATTAAATTATTCAGTTGGTCTTGCTATATTGGCTTGTGCTTTTCAAATAAAGTTCTTTGAATTTAATAAGACAGGTAAGCTTTATTTTGCCCTCCCTGGGTCTTTGGCTAAACAATAGATGTTTGATAAACTTGACTATTATTTAGTTTATTTTAATTTTTTGTTCATTTGTTTATTTTTGAGATGGAGTCTTTCTATGCTATCTAGGAAGCTAGTTTCTAATTGTGAAACTCTTGAGCATAAGTGAACTCACCTCAGCTAGGATTGTAATTGCAAGTCACTAAGCCTTTCTTAATCTTTGGTTCATTAAATAGTATTTGTTGACTTGAATGTGAAGGTTTTAGGCTGAGAAAATAGAGTAAAGCAATATTTTAACTGCAATGTCATTATTAATACACACTAATAAGCGTACAACACACAATATTTTTTTTTCTACTTATTTACAATGAATTCAGAAAACCAATCAGTGGGTCAACTAGTAAGCAAGATTTTTCTTCTTCAAATAGACAAACTTTCTATCAATTGTATTGATCTTTTTTGTCCCCTTTTAAGTAATTTGAGATACTTCTATTTGTACAAGGACATGTGAGAAAGCAGACAGAAACATTATTGACTTAATTAATAATGACCCTCTCAGAGGCACACACAATATTGTTTTTACAGCTTGAAATATTGGTTATCAATATGTTTCCAAATTTCAGAAAAAGGTCTCTTGGGAAATTGCGCCTGTTAGATAAGACAAGGCTGACTCAATTGCTTTAAGTTAATAGGAGGGAAAAGTATACATTAATGATCTGTGGCTGGCCAAGGGCAAGCATTTGTAAAAGAGTGGTGGTCTAACACAGCATGGAATTTTGCTGGGTTCAGACACATGTGAGTGAAGACAGGTGATGAAAGGCTTACTGCAACTTACAAAGTCTTAGTGAAATGTATGCAGTAATTGGCTCATTGGTAGCCAATGGCTCAAGTTCAGTTCTTTGTTATTAGAGGGGATAATATTGACTCCAGATACAATTTCTAAATATCTCTGCACTCTGGAATTTCTGTAGGACTGTTATACCCAGGTTTCTTTAATTAGGATGCACAGTGTAGAATTTTCTTCTGAAGTGAAACATTCTCCCTTGGAAGGAGAGTATAGGAAAAAATATAAGTATTACAAGTTAAAGTACAGGAAAGCTAAAACTAACAAGATTCACAAGGCCCTTCCTCAATGCTATAGAAGTTATGCAGCTCTTGAGAAGCTCTTTGTGATAACTGAGTCTATGCAAAGAACTGGACTCAACTAAGGCATGCAGAGAACAGGATAAATCGTCTACTCTTGGGGAGAGCACAGAACCTGGTTATCCTTAGATAAAGGTCAGACCTGAAACTATAACCACAAGTATCTCAAAAACTGAAATATTACATTTAGGATACAAATGTACACAAAATATGGATACAATAGTGATGGAAAGAGAGACAATGAATTTGTAAGGGACCAAGGAGGAGAATATGGAAAGAGAAAGGAAATGGAGAAATTTAATTATAGTATAATTTCTTATCTTTTTCAATTTATATTTATTCTTCTCCATATGAGACAACCTGACTGCAGACTCTCCTACTTCCTATCCTCCCAGCACCCACTTTTGACTTCCCCTCTTCCCCAGGTCCACTTCCCCCTGTCTGCCCCCTCTTCAAAAGAATAGGCCTCCCAAATCATTAACTGAACACAGAACAAGATACAGTAAGACCAGACACAAATAAAAATAACTTTGCAGAAAGCATAGGGAGTGTCTATGTGGGTGATTGTAAAGGAAATTTATATGTAAATCTGAGGACTGATTGCAAAACAATCCAGTGTGTGTGACATGTTCTCCGTATCTAATTTTCCCTATCTCACTCCCATTCTCTCTCTCTCTCTCTCTCTCTCTCTCTCTCTCTCTCTCTCTCTCTCTCTCCTCAATTTCTCCATCCTCCATTGGGGTTTCATCCTGGCAAATCTTGCAACAAAAATATTTTGATTTCCCAACCTATTTCTCTTTAATTCACATACAAAATTCTTCTGCATATTTATAGTAATGATAATACATTGAAAGATCCCGAATAAAAGAAAACACAAGCAACAAGAAATTAGTCCTTCTATGATGCAAATAAATATCTCTACCCTGCAGGATGGGCAACAAGTTGCCATTCTTTAGCTTGGCATTCTCTTTCAGCCCAATTTCAAGGGAAAGTCCTTTTCTTAATTACTCGACCCATTTCTATTCCTTTATATTGATAGAATCTCTCTCTTAAAATGAAACGGTGTTTTAATGTTTGGCATATTCACATATGATACACAGAAAGGCAGAGATAGTAAAACTGGTGAGAAACACAAAATGAAAAGAGAAAGGCTCTAAAACAAAGAATCAACTGAGAAAATAATGGAAAGGGAACTGGCTCTGTGTTTAAGAACATTTGATTCTCCTGGCGGAACCTGGTTACATTGCCAGCAAACAGAGGGAGCTCAAAACTCCCTGTAATCCCAGTTAAGGTGACTCCAACTCCTTCCTGTGGCCTCTCGTGACACTAGACTTAAAAGAGGTGCACATACACACATGCAGGTACTCTCACAGAAACAGAAAACCCCATTTCCAAAAGGAAATAGAAAGGCAAATAGGAAGAAGCAAGAAGGAAAAAGAAAAAATGAAACTGGAAAAGTATGATAGTGATTTAAACTGGACTGAGCCTGAAAATACTTTTATATAACTATCTTTTATATTTGAGGTAAAAGAAAGGAATATATAAATTACACTAAACAACCAAACTGTAAATAGTGACCATTTGTTCTTCCCACAACTTATTTTTCCTGGTGATCCAAAAAGGCAGTTTTATAGCATAAGGTAAAGGAGCAGACACTGAGCCTGATGGCCTACCTGACCGGAAGCCTCACAAAGCACATGGTCTATAAGAGACCTTGCTGTTGATTTTTCTTTTATGCTAGCCCCATGTTGAAACATCAAAATATTGTTTTACTATTTTTACTTTTTTAGCTTTTTTGGGGGGGGGGACCCAAGATTCCCAAATTAATCATTCATGGAGTCTTAATTTTTCTTATAAATGCCAGGTCTTAGCTTGACTTATTTCTAGCCAGATTTTCTTATCTTAAATTATCCCATGTATCTTTTGCTTCTGGGCTCTTCTCTTTCTCTATTTGTGTATGCCTTTCTTTACTTCTTTCTCCTTGCCTTGCTGTGTAGCAAGGCAGCTGGCCCCTGATGTCCTTCATTTCTTGTTCTATCTTCCTTCTTTTACCTATCCTCCCAGAATTTTCCTTCTATTCATTCTCTCTGCCTGCCAGCCCCACCTATCCTTTCTCCTGCCTTGCTATTGGCCGTCCAGTGCTTCATGACGTCATCGGGTGTTTTAGATAAAGAATCACAGCTTCACGAGTTGAACAGATGCAACAGAAAAGAATGCCACATATCTTTCTGTCATTAAAACAAATGATCCAGAGTGTAAACAAATGTAACAAATCTTAATATTATGCAACAATACCCTGCTCTGAATGCTGTAACTTCAAAATTGAGAGGCCAAAGTTTCAATTATCCCAATTTTTGATGATAAAGCCATGTTCATAAGATAAACAAAGGCACAGATATAATTGTTTCAGGCAATTCAAGAAAAACAGTGGCATTTAAGATGAGGAACAATAAAAAGAGGGAGGAAGTACCTGTTGTTCACAGCCATACAGCTGCCTTCTTCGTTTTGCTCTATCAACTTCCTGGTTGTGTACGGTTGTTTTCTCCGTTTTCTGAGCACCTGAGCCTAAGTTTACACATAATGCAACTGTTAACAAATAATGTCCCTCTCATGTGCAAGTGATTGTGAATTATCCAAATTTAAGAATTAAATGACGCTGCTGAGACTCTCCAGGTCTGCTCTCTGTGTTGGTTCAACTTCATATCACCATGAGTTAGTCTCTTCTCTCACTGTTTACAATTTTGATATGCATTAATTTTGCATTTTTCACTTGAATTTTATTAACATGGTTTCTTAGTTTTATACATATTTTTGATTGATTTTTTTTCCTTGGGACACCTCCTTCCATTATTTTACTGTCATATTAAAAATAAAAATTTTAGTCCATTTTTTCCTATACATATATTTTCCTGGAAGATCCTATCAAACTGTGGCTTCTGTTTTATTTCACTGTTCATACTGTTTTTTGTATGAATGTCAAGTTACCTCTCTTATTTCCTTCAGAACCCTGAATTGGGGAGGTGATTAACTTTCGTCAGTAGTCACTTCTCTGAATAAAATCAAGGCCATGCTGACATTACCTTCCTGTATTTTTCTTTCTCTTCTTCCGTGTATGCCAGACAATACTTAATTCAACAATTTCTGTTATATCACGCACTTATTTCTTGAGGGAAATAGTTCCGAAGCAGTTATTTCAGGAAAACATTTCCTTGTATTGCTCTCTGACTATATTTAAAACTCTACTTCCGGGAACCAGTAACTCATTTCTGATTACCACAACACTGACAAGCTACTCTCCTCACAGAACATCCTGGTATTTTCCCTTCATGATGATTCACCTAATTGCTTTGATCTTGGTCTTTTTCCTCCGTAGTCACGCGGTTTCCATAGGTCATTTCTGCGCTATGTGAAGAACTCCAGTTTTAACCAGACCCATTCTGTTCTGTTTAGAATGTATTTACAATTTCCATATTGTCATTTTGTATCCAGGATGTTCCCTTTGATCTGCATCCCTCACTGTCACCTCACTGGGTTGTCCTGCCATCGTATCCTTTAATTGCTAAAGTCAGTGAGTTCATCAAGTACATAGAAGTCACCGGTGGAGCATTTATCTGGATGGACTGAGAGCGACTTTGTGCTTTCCACCAAAAATAAATAAATAAATAAATAAATAAATAAATAAATAAATAAATAAATAAATAAGAGGCCCAGATTGGAGCCCTTTGTTCATTTCATTTTTCAGTTTGCCTGTTTTTTGCATTGCTTGCATAGTTGAACCTTTTTACATTGCTAGCATGCTATTTAGTATCCAGACCGGCCACATTTACCTTTTCTCTTTACTTTTGCCTAATTCAGAATGTTTTCCATCTGGAAGTACAAATTTGAATTTGTGTGGGGGATGGGAAGGAGGGAGAGTGAGTGACCTGGAGGGAATGACTGAGGGTTTGATTGGCACTTCTAACAAGAACTGTCTCTAAGATATCATATATTAGTAGAACAGGTTAAATAGAAATAGAAGTTAGCTCTTAACTATATACATCCTTAGATTAGTTCTATTCTCAGTTTGGGCCAAAAGAGCTTTCTTTTTCTTTGTCATTTTCTCTCTCTATTTTTTTTTTCAATGTAGGGGAACAGGAGGATAAGGGAAAACTGAAATGTTTTTTTGCTGCTATGACATGGCCATCTTGATCAAAAACACACAGAATCTGTGGCTACCTTCACAAAAAAAAAAAAAGCCATGAAATTAGAAGGGTAAAATTAGAAAGGAATATTTTATTATTTCAAAGTAATAAAAAAACTAAAAGAAAAAAAGAATACGCATAATGACATTTTAGTCTTCTGTAAACTTTTTACCAAGAGAAAAAGATTTAAAAAATAAGTTAAAATTTCATGTGCATGTATTCTTCTCACATAATTATTCTACTGGATAACTGATAGGAAGTAAAAAACTTAAAAATGTTGATTTTATTTTAAAATATCAAAAATTGTCATGAGTTTTAATAGGGCTTTTGAGTATTCCACAAACCTTATGTTATACAAGGGGCCCCAGAGCAGCAGCAGGGGAGTCGGGAGGGGACGACAAAAGCTATTCATCTGCTTCTTTTCATGAGCAATGCTTGCCATAAGCACTTTCATCACACTGCATTTTAAAATGTCAAAGAGAAGTTGAATCATGCAGGAACTCAAACAAAAATGTTAAGGGCAGGCTAGAAGAGGGAATTTTTAAATTCATCACTGCCTTGAGTTTATTCTACATTCCCAGGTGCTTGGAAAGTAGGAGGTAAAACATGGAAAAATGTGTGTTTTACTTTTGACATTGACAAAGGAGAAGAAGCATCCAAGGGCACACTCGCCCTTGGATTTTACCACGCACATCAGATTTCTATCCAGTTAAAGCAAATGAATTGAAAGCAGTTCCCTACATAAGAATATACATTCAATACTAACAATACGCTGTGAAAGAAAAGATTCTTTGTATCGTAATACCAATTTTAACTTCTATAAAATGTGCTTCTATTGGAAGTTACATTTAGTTACCCGACCTGAAAGTCAAAAGGGTTTGAGAAAGAGGAGTGGAATTCCAAGAGGACATTTCCATCAAATAGTGAACTAGCGTTTCCTGAGAATCACTGTGTCACTAATAATTATTGTCTATCATATCAAATCCATTCTTCTGTCCTTAGAGATGATAGAAATATGGCTTTGCAAACTATTTCAGTTCTTCACGAGGGTAATACCATTAGATATTCAAGAGAGAAGGAAGAATTCATAGATACTCCCCAGGTGCTTATTACTTTTCTCTGCACCTATAAAATGCTTCTCCCAGAGAACATCCTAGCTGTAGAGGTAAACTTTCTGTCAGTTGCAGTGTTAATGTCATCGCTGTCTTAGGCTCTAACCAACAATAACCAACAAGTAACTCAACACGGGGATTTATTTGAACACCAGTTTCACAAGGTCTCACATAGGACTTCAGGTATCTGATGTCATGACTTCTGTCCCTGTTTGCTTTCATCCGTTAATATCTTTGTATCAGCTTTATTACTTGTGATTTTTATGTCCATGTAAAAAAACTACTTTGAATCCTCTCATGATTGCATCATGACTTCTAGAATATGTGATACATAAAAGTAAATCTATTTCACTTCTACACTGCTGTTTCACGTATAGTCTCCCATTATAATATCATTTTATAGTACTGCTTTCTCTGATTAGGCAAGATTATACACTCACACATGAAGATTTGGAACTAGGAACTACAGAAGTGGGAAAATGTTCATTGTTTGTTTTTCATGACTCTTGATTACCGCACACAACATAATATTTCCTAATTCCATCAACTTACCTGCAAATTAATTGTTTCTTTTTTCTTTACAGCTTAATATCATACCATTGTGTATATTTACCACGTTTTCATTATCCATCTATAAATTTAAGAACACTAAGAATGCTTCTGTTTCTTAGCTACTGTGTAAAGAGTAGAAATGAATATTAATGAGCAAGTTTATGTGGAATAGGAGGTCAAGCCTTTTGAGCCAATGAGTGGGAAAACTGGAATATATGATAGATGTACTTTTAGCTTTCTGAGTAGCTGCACTAGTTTGCATTCCCACAGTGAATGAGGATCCCCCTTCCCCCATATACTCATCAGCATTTGTTGTGAATTGTACTGTTGACCTTAGCCACTGCAACTCAAACTAATCAAACAGGCTTTTCTTTAAAGAAAATGGAAGTCTTTACAGAAAAGCACAATAGATCAAAATGTAAAGAAGTCTGCTGTGTGACTGACTGTGTTTCCTAAAAATGAGAGAAGCCACATCCACAATACTACAACAATATTTCAGCTTAACCACTACCTGAAAAATGACAATATTAGTACACAGCCTAGCACTGAAAAGAGGAATCTCAAGAGGCACCAACTTTACATATAGAACTTCAGGTAACTAATGGTTGCTAAGAGGGAAAAATTAGCCAGCTCTAAAATCATATATACATAATCCATACTTCATGTATTCAAAAGGTTGAGTGTGTGTGTGTGTGTGTGTATGTATAAAATAATCAAGAAAAAGTAGGCAATCAATTTAAATCAGAGTTTGGGCAAAGCATCAGAAGGGTTGGAGAGAGGGAATGAGAGATGGATTGATGGGGAAAGTCATCCAACTACACTTTAAGTATAAAAATTAATTTAATAATGAAAGCGTTACAGTAGCACATTTCCAAAGACACACGGACCTAATCAAATCTGTTAGTTATTCACCTAGGTTCCTGCACTTAGTCTTAACTTTCAGTGTATCAGAAGAAGTTGATCATCATTAAGTAGGTCTATATTTGGATACATGCTTCCATAACAGATTCACGTTTTAGTAATCTTTGTAAATAAAGCATAATTACATCACTATTTTGCAGCAACCCATCCCACATCTCTTCTCTCGAACCCTTCCAATGCTCTGCTGAGATGATGACAATGTCCTTACCTGGAAGAAAAATGCATGCAGTAAAACTTCTTCATAAATCAATGAAACTGACAAGAAGGAAATCAAAAGTCGAATGTTATATCAGAGTAAGTACTCCTGAAAAAGCAGAGGTCTGTATTTTACATAGCTTTAAGACACCAGGAAATGTTTGATGGCGAGTAAAATCTGAGGAGACTGTAAGGTGCCTTAAGCGACCTGCAACATGTTAGATGAAGCTCAGCTGTGTCAAGACTTCAACATTTGCTTAAAGAATTTTCCAAGTTTTTTTTTTTCTTAATGGCATATGATATGCCAAATTAAGTATGGTGCTTTAAAACATTTGAGTTAAATTTGAAGTTGCCATATTATTAATGTATTTGAAATGAACACTAAGACAAATGAATTGATTCTTTGACCTTCTTCCCAAGTATCCTCAAATGATGTGCTGTACCACAGCAATTTTATTATTGTTTTCAGAAGCTGGTAGCACTCCTGGCATTGACCTTTCAGAAATATTGAAAAATAAAGGAAATAAGCCTCCATCTGGAAATTCTAAACAGTCTCCTGTTTCAGTGACCTTGCTTGATGCCTGATCCTACCACCTTGACTGTGACCAAGAGTCAGGGCTTCCCACTCAGCAGAAAACAGTTCATTTATTCTCATAGCGGGAGCTTTGTCCCATGTCATTAATGATTCATATAGGTCATGTTTAACAGGGCCAAGTGCTTCCAAGTTTGCTGTGCACAAAGTAGCAACTTCTGTGTTACACAAATAGCCTCATGAAAAGTTCAGAGTGGTGCTCTGAGCTCCAGACTCTTGGTTTGTTGATTGACCAAGGAATGAAAAAGGAGCAAATAATAGCAACATACAACCTTTAAAATATTGTCTATGAATCATGCAAGGAGATCTTAATGTATTTGTACGTTTATATCCGAGACTCAAATTTGATGCCAAGAACAACAAGAAATCTTGAGAAAAGCATTTATTGTTGTGACTAGTAACATAATAATGTCTTAATATTTACAGCTTTCTCCTTTACAAATAAAAGATATTCAATCACACTATCAAAAGGTATCATTCCAAACATTATTTTTTGATAATCTTACTTTTAACTATAATTTATACATGTCAGGACCAAAATCTATATTTCCAAAAATAACTGCATACTACCTTGATAAATTAGTGCAGCATTTTGTTAAATTTATTTTATGCATTTTTTAATTTGATTACTAATAAGTGTCTATTCTTTGATAGTTTTTGCTATATAAAATAGGGTTACCTATTAAAAAATCTTCCATTTGAATCCAATTGTTTGGCTAGGCTGAACTAATTAAAATTCCAGGGACATTGCAAGGAAATACTCAGTATACATTCACCTAATTGAGGTGTGCTTTTATTGTTTTCATAGTAATATTTTAGGTGTTTAGAAAAAGAACATATAATTTATGAGTTATATGTTGTACATACTTTAAATAAGGAGAAAGTAAGCCACATAATTTCTTTGGCCTAACTACCACTTTATGGCATGACAATCAAATAATAAATTATTTGATTATTACCTAATTATTTTATAAACAATATTGGTTATGTCATAGCCCATTAACTCAGAGTATTCCCCATAAGATAGTGGTGGATGTTATTTCATTGCTAATGACAAGCTTGTCACAGCAATAATAATTTCCTTTTGTCTGAGGCTATTAATTAAGGAAGTAATTATCCTTCCTGAAAAATATTTTCATGGAAATAAAAATGAAAAAGGCTTGATGAAAACCCTCAAAAACCAGTACTGAAATAGTTTCCAATTGTGCACATTCTGACCAATAGATATACAGGAAGAGCAATTTGACTTGCTCAGTCTCACTGTCAGCGGGTCATTAGAGAAGGTAATCACAGGCAGAAATACTGCTTGAGTGTTGCATTAGTTCAGGATTTGGCCGTAATGGAGCAGCCCTCACAAGTAATGCTGCTGTGTAGAACGCCTGCCTGAGGAATAAATCAGCAGTTCATTCTGTTAGCATCTCCATGTATTAAATCTTTATATGAAGTCAGATAGATGGAGGAAAGCTAACTGTTCCGGTCACCTCATACTCTATAAAGAAATGTCTTCACTGGTTCCTGTATAATGTTATCACTTCAGAAAATACTGAGTTGATGCAAGAAATATTGCTTTCAACATTAGGCTTGTGTCAATTCTACAACTGGATATATGATCAAAGCACTGACTGTGATGTCCTGTAACAAACGGATGAAACAGAACCTCACTAATATATCATTAAATTAAGTTTAGTTTTCTAGTCTGATCTTTTACTTTGTTTCATCAACTCACCAGAATTGTTTGTATTTGCATGATGTTGCATTGATTGCAGTGTATATTTAGAATAGCATATCTGTCCTCGATAAACTCTACTGATGCAGATCAGACAAATATTGGTGTCTCAATCTAAAGAAAAATAGAAGTTTATTAAAGTATGTCTTATGGTTGTTGTGATGTCCCTTGAATTTCATGGGTACTTTCTTCTTTGCTTCCAGATAGCTACTATGGAGTTTCATTGAGTACAATGGAAAGTGAATAAATTGTCCAAAGTCTGAGCTAGCACTTCAAACACATACATATACTATTATATACATTATTCATGTGTCTCAGTTTTAGCAATCACTGTATTTCAAATTAACAACACATGGATACTTAGTACACGTGTAGAATACAATATATGTATTGTTAGGAAGAGAGAGAGAGAAATAACACCTATTATCTTAAAAAGATACCTGGTGTATTTTAATTGCCCATTAACTCTCCTTGAATATATACCATGGATATTAAATTCTTATAACATTCTGTTGGGTCAATCCAAAGTACTCAAAGAAGTAGGTAGATTAAAAGAATATTGTTATTTCTGCAATGGAGTAAGTAGAAAGGGTGAAGCACAGGTTTTCTGGGAGCTACAAGACATTCTGAAGATAAATATTGACTTAAATATTCCTAGTCCAATAAATGTGTCAATTATGAGATTCTACTCCTGCAGGGTTCACATTAGAGTTCATGGTAGATCAAATTTTATAAGGTCCATAGACTCTTAGAAAGCAAAGAGTTCTGGGTAACCAGGTCTTCAATAATTCTTATTTTGGGGTAAAAGGGAAAGCTATGCCTCATGGTAATGGCAACCCAGGTAGAATAAGAACTGTATCAAGACATATCAAGAAGATGAGAAACTGTATTTTCAGTGCTTAATTTCTGAGCTTTACTCTTCCATGATTCTTTTCAAACATAAAACACATAATCATAAAAATAGCGACAATACACACATACAACTCTGTAGTCACAAATTGTGCCGAATACTTAATTACAGTGTAGCTAAATAACACAAAAGAACATCAATCTGTGAAAAGCTTTTATTTTGCATGAATGTTCACGCTGAATTTAGCTTTTTTGTACAGTTGTTGTAGGAGAGTGAATAGCTGTGTAGATGAATTCAAATGGAATTCTATTTCTATATGTTTCTTAAAGGAAAATTTTCTAAGCATAACTCCATGCTATTTTAAGATAATATAGCATTGTGGGCAGTTTTCTTTAAATTTATATATGTTTCATACCTTTTTCTTATAATATACCTGTACCATAAGAATGGGAACCTATTTCTATAATAACAGGACCTACAAAGTTTGAATAAAACCGTGACCTGCTGCATCATGTAATTTGATCTGACTACCACTATAATTCAGGTAAAATGTTATTTTCAAAACCAGAAAGAGGATAGAGGGAACTTTATTCTTCCCTACAAGTTTTTTCTTCTCTTTGTAGATATGCATTCTATCCTTCTTTCTTTCCCCTTTTCTGTCCTTTAAGTACTTCATATGAAATTAACGATTTAATTACATTTCTAATTCCTAAACATTTAGAGTTTTTCCCCTACCGTGCTTTACAGTTTTCCTTTAAGAACTATTTTCTTCACAACATAAATGTGAAAACACATTTTTTTAAAAAAAAATAAGGAATAAGACTCTGAGGATGTCACAGAATGGAATATTATGTGGGTTTGGGGCCATTGACGTTTCTTTGAATGAGGAAATCTTTTTAATGCCCTTAAATTAGAGTCTAAACCTGGGAACAATAGACTAATTCACTATGAATGCCTCCAGTTTCCAGCTGTTTTTGGACAAAGTGAAGTTAATTAAACTATAGTTGAAATAGAGCATAGTGTTTAAAAATAATAAAAAGTAAAATAACAAATGACCGAAAGATCCTTCTCAATAAGATATCTGCTAATGGATTAAAGTAAATAATAATTAGTTAAGTGTTCAGAAACAACCGTGAATTTATTTGAGTGTCTTGTTAAATCAAAATAATTAGTAGGTTCAGCTAAGTTTATGTGTGTGTGCGCATGGATTTTACACAAATAAACATGAACTTAACTCATAAGAATTTGCTGTAATTGATTAAGCTGTAATCACACATCAATAGCAATGAACATCTTGGTTACATAGATAGAGTTACTTTAAAGCACATGATTTCAGACAGGAATTTCCCTATCTATGCGGAGTGTGTCCTTGGGAGATAATTGAAGTAAAAACATTTCAAAACTAATATTCAGCTATATCCAAAAGTCAGAAGCAGTAGGTGCCCTCTCAAGGAAAACCAGATTGTAATTTATCATCTGTCTCTGTGTTATATTATGCTCCTTAATAATTGTATTTGTCAATACAGGACTTACAATGCATCGTTCTGCATTTCATCCTCCATTAATATAATTTGCATTTGAGGGATCAGTAATTTTCAGGTAGAGCCAAAGGCATTCTATTTTGTGCACATATATTTTTGCCACCAAACTGTCTTCAAATGATTGGAATAGCATGAACTTAAGTTTGATGTCAGAGATGCACCTGCTTTTTCTTTTGCTGTCTTGGAGACTGTAGATTCTTTAGTATAGAAGATTAAGTTATTTTACTTAGATTTTAAAAATCACATAATTTATATTAATTTTTAGCCCTTCATAAAAATTGTTATAGGTCTGGGTGACTTAAGGGAATAGTAAATTTTTTGTTACCCTATTGTAGGGGGTAGATACAAAGTTATTTATGAGGCCCCACTGTCCTCAAAGGCTCTCAAATCTCGTCTGGTGATACTATTATTAATCTTTAGTGGATATTTGTCTGTTTAGTTGTATTCTTTATTTTTTCAGATGTGACTGAATTCTTTAAAAGACATCCTTTTTCTCTGTGTATTTATTTATCTTTGGATTGGAGCTCTTTTTCTTTTTTGGGGGGGGTGCTGTTTTTACTGGGTTTGACTGTTGTTTATTTTGATGATAAAATAATTACTCTAACATCAAGGTGTAAAAACCACTTTTGCATATTGTTTTGCTGGTTTAAATCACTATAGTACTTCTATTTTTAAAAATAGTTTGAATGCCATAGTATAATTAATAGATGGATGGAAAACCATAATCAGGATATATTATATGAGAAAAAAATCGATGGTCAATAAAATGGAGAGGAAGAAAACATTAACTAGGCTCAATGATCCCCAAAATGAGGACATGAGGTTGAGAGGGAGATAAAAATGGAGGAGTACTAGGATCGAGGTAGAATGAACGTATTAATCTGGGGGCACATATTACCAAAAACATTGTATATGTCATGAAATTCTAATAAATAAATAAAATATATTCAAAACAGAAAGTTATGGTTTGCAATAATGTGTATATAACTGTATATCTGTATATTCATACTATTCAGAGAACATGGAGATTACTAATGCTTGTAAGAAACTAGGACTACTTGATTTTGTAGCTTTTGCTTGCAATTCATTTATAGATATAGCTAAGGGTGTTACAGAGTAAGGTTCTGTCTTAAGAATTCTTCTGTAGTCTCAGGTATGCAAACTGGCTCTCCCCATGGTTATGCATTAGGTTTACTTATATTTGTTCTGTTTCCATTCTTAATTTTCTTTGAAAAAAATACTGAATAATCATAGTAGATATATATATATATATAAAATGTGTGTGTTGTGTGTACTTTAATTTTAGATTTTGAGCAACTACAAAGGTTTTGTAAGGGTTGTACCACTTTATAGGCTCATGAAAAATATATAATGCCCCCAAATTTTAGTAACATTTCATGGAATGTTTAATACTAAAATAGTATGGTAACATTTGAAGATATTTATTAAAATCTTATGCGATGTGCACAGGATGACACTATATATGAGGAAGTAGATTAAACATTATATAGATGATAGCTTATAGATAATAAATAGGTAGATAGATGATAGATCAAAAGATAGGTAGATAGATAGATAGATAGATAGATAGATAGATAGATAGATAGATAGAAACTAGTGAGAAAATGGAGTTTTGTGACTTCTTCCAATAAAGGAACTCATTTTCATAATAAGTCAGAGGTGGTTAAAAGTAGTGGATTATAAAATAAGATTATTTTATTTTTTAATGTATATTGATTCTGAAGCATGCCCTAAGCAGGAGTCAAGAAATAATCTTGTATCTAAAGAACCTGATAGTATGTATAGGATTTGATTCAGTAGGCCATCCCTTCTATATAATATTCATTAATCTATTCTTTTATAGAGCCCAAAAGACTCTAGACAGTATTTCAATAACGTGTGTACCTTTTTTTGGAATCATTCTCTTTCTCCAACACATAGCAAAAATACATATATTTTTCATTATTATAGATATATTTTCTTCAATATGCCATATGGATGTATAATAAGATATGGACACATTCACTAGTTTCACTTGACTATATATATATGCACATTTATATACATATACATGTATATATACATATATAATTATATAATTTGATCCTTTGACTTTGAGGTAGTATTTTATTAGGTGAGAACTCCATAATTTATATATTCTCTTCTGCTGAGTCAAATGGTATATGTTTGTCTCCCAGACCGACTATTGTATAAATTAGTGGTATCATTCCATAATCTCAGGAATATGGCTTCCTAAACAACACCCGAGCAACGAAAGCAGTACCTGAAATACCAACATGGACGAAAAAAATTCCCTGGGCTACTACCCATAATTAAAGGGTTATAGGAAATTAATGATTGTTGAGCATGGTAGAATTAGTTTTTCCTGAAAAAGATCCTCCTACCTTACTATCCAACACCAAATAGTTCACCCTAAAATCTTATGCATGTGAGTAACACTAAATGGACTCAGCATGCCTTATTTATACATTGATTAATATATATGACTATCTATATGTAAATATGAAACAGTAAGAAAGAGGTCATGAATTCGAGGGCAGGCAAAGGTAACATGGGAGGTCTTAAGGGAGAAGGATGGGGAAACTGATATTTATTAAAAATAAAATTAAATAAACAATTTATATTGGAAAATGTGAATATTTACTGCTTAATTTTCAGAGAATTACTGAATAGAAGGCAAGTAAACAAGTAATCTATTGGCTACATACAAAAAGCACTGTTTTCATAGATTCAATTCATTTATATTATAACTATTTTTACTTTCTGTGTGTGTGTGTGCATGTGTGTAACATGATGTATTTAATTTATTACTTAAAAATTAAAAGTAAATTCTCTTTAAAGTATATATGTGGTCAAATGTATTTACAACATTGATTTCATTTTTTTTCTTTTTCTTTTCCTAAATGGCAGGAGTCTTAAGTATTAAAAAGATCGTATAATGTAGGCCCAAGTTATTACAGATCTAGCAAGGATTGAAAAAGAAGTCACATTATTGAACATTAATTATCTAAAATGGGAAACCAATTTTAGAAGGTTAGAGCTGTAAGTTTGAACATCAAGAAAGCTATGATTTGCCAAATCACTCTATTGTTTGACAGACTACACCTTTGATGTTTTATCATTCTCCTAGCTAAAGAAACAAATAAAAATAATGTAGTTTGAATGATAAGCACATCTGTAATTTTAGACTTGAAGATTTCTACTTTTGATGCATTTTTTCAAAGTATCTCAAAGCTAATTTTTTTCAAATAATAAGACACCTTCAGGCGTCCATTTGACTGTTCTATCAATGGGGAAAAGGGCAGTTTTATTTTTCTCTTGTGAATGGTAAGATTGATCTTCTGTGGCTTAGTGGCTGCCCTGTGGAGATGAACACATCTTAAAGCCAGAAAATTATCAAGACTTCTTAGCAACGGGGAATATTAACCCTTGTTTCTCCTGTGTCCATCACAATAGAGACAAAATTACATGGGTTGAATCACCACACTTTAGGACAAAATCTATGTGATTGCTACAAGATAGATTAGCACTTGGTCATTCATTTTAAGGTGGCATTTTCTATCCATCTAATAATTTTTACCTCTCTGATACAAATTATTTTTTACTCCAAAATTATTTCCGAATAAAATTTTATAAGATTTTGGGTCATTTTCATGCATACTGGGAACAATTATCAGTATATTTTTTAGTGTTATGATTTGGAAATTAATGTCCTGAACATTCACATGACAAGGGTTGATGATGTTACCAGAAGGAAGCTGAGGATTAGTTGAAGAAATGTAGGTAGCAGAAACTGTGACCTCGAAGCAGACATTGGAAACAAGAGCATGTCTGTTTCTTCATTGCATGACCACAGAGAAGGAACAAACCTCCACCATCATCAGCTCCTATGATTACAAACCTGGCTAGCCAAAGCCAACCTCACCAGACTCTGAAATATGTATTATTTTGTATTATATTTATTACTATTATGTATATCTAAATATGTATAATGTATAATTTCATATTTATTTTGTTTATAAAGTGTATTCTCCTCAAGATATCAAAAGCTAGAGCTATGGGCTATTCAAAAATAACCCCAGTTCCAGGCATAGGAAACTCATCTCAACTTACTGGTTGGGGAAATGCAAACTAGTTCTGGTTAAGGAAAATAACATACAATTTTTTGATTTAATAGAGCTTTGCTTAGAAATTTTTGACACTTGAACTTCCAGTTTTAGGGATATTTTAGATTGGTAGATAATGCTTCCTACAGATACTTTTAACGATAGACTACTATTGGGTGTGAGTGGTCACACGGATAATAATAATTAAAAGAAGACAACTATGAGAGCACCTTGGTGTCCTAAGGACATGAAGTGTGTTTAGTAGCATTCCACTTGTTAAACGGGGAGTGACCAACATGTGAGACATGGCTTCTGGGGAAAGAGGCTTATTTATGTCTACATTTCTCAGTAGCAAATATTTATGTGTGTGATTAAAAAAAAATAGTATCAGTTACATGGATTTATTATTTAGCAAACAAAGGATAAATGCTAAGTAACAACTACATAAAACCACCAGATAGATTATAATACATACATTATCAAATCAGATACTTACAACAACCAATGGAAATGACAGAAGTACCCCAAATTCGAGCAAATGAAAGTAATATCAAGTTGTGTGTTTCAGAAATTGTCTGGGAAAACCACTTTGTAACAGTCATGCTGGCCTTCGGGAATGACCAATCTCCAGTAAGCATCCTCTCCTCTGATGAGTTTCCAGCTTCTTGTTCCTACTGAGGCACATTTGTCCAATGGGATAGAGAAATTGTAATCTTGGGACTGGAGAGAAGCCCCAGATGCTGCTCTTGCAGAATATTCCTGCTTGCATGCCAACACCCACCGGGCTGCTCCTGGATCTGAGGGTCTCTTCTGACTGCAACCACCAGGCATACACAAGGAGTGCACTTACAAACATGGAGGAAAAAATAGGACCCTCTGTTTGGGAGCAGTTTATTTTTATTTTCTCTTTCTCTTCCTAAGATCACTGTGTTTATAAGGCTCTTAGTTGGGGGACGATTGTGACCCAGAACAGAACATCTTGGAGGACACTTGAAATCAACATGCCAGAATCTGGGATTTAAGGCAGTTCTTGCTCTCAGAATACACTTATCAATAAGCTTAAACAGTACAGACCAATTTCTCCGTGTAGTTTGCTGAAACATAAGCTTTTCTGGCATCCCCCCCCTTTTTTTTTAAGATTTTAGGATAATAAAATTTATTTTGAGATCATGGAGAAGCTTTGTGTTCCCTATGGCTTTCCATTCTAAAAGCAATCATCATTAGTTTATCAAACTGTGGATTGTGGCTCCACACAAAATATGGTAGTCAAAAACAAAGGTTACCTATTGTATATCTATGTGTTTGAGAAGCAGGCACCTATTCTGCATCCTGCAATGCCCTTAAACTTTGGATCTGAACATACAGCACACAGACTAAGCTTATGCTCTTGCCACGTAACAGCAAGGAAAGCTGCCTGAGACACCTTGGTTCAGATACCAGATTACTTGTGATACCAATAGTAGTGTGGTTACTGTTCAAAGTGTTCTGTTGTAGAAATAAAATGGTTTAGTTACAAAAAACCAAAATTTTCCAGTATTTCCCCAACTTTATCTCTTAGTAAATAAATGTGAAAATAGCACACCAATAGATTGCATTGTGTTAGAATGTTTCTTAAAATTGCTATTTGAATTGTTGCCTTGGGTTTCACCAAGAGTCCTTCAATAAATTTTTGTTTTGGAGTAGTACAGAAATTCCAATAATTTCTAATACCCCTAAGCATAATTCTATCATTTTGTACTACCTACTTATGTAGAGTGGTGCTCTCAGCATTCATTATTATAAAATCAAAATATCAGCCAACTTAAAAAAACATCGACAGTGCTCGACATCCTACAGTATCAAATATTCAAACTAAATTTCATTCTTCATATAGAAACTTTAAAATCACATACATTTTATTGGTCTCAAATATAGTTTCATCTTTACCATATGGCAAATACATATAGCAAATAATTTCTTTGTAGCTAATTCCTTATTGATATTTCATTCATAAATTCACTAAATGTACAATTTTGTATATATTTGATAGACCTTGTGTCAATTATAAAAGAGCGTCACAGATGAAAAGACTTGAGAGGCCTCTATTAGTCCCCATGCTATTCTCTCTCTCTTTCCTTCTCTCTCTCTCTCTCTCTCTCTCTCCTTCTCTCTCTCTCCTTCTCTCTCTCTCTCTCTCTCTCTCTCTCTCTCTCTCTCTCTCTCTTGCTCTTTTTAAAATCATTTTTAGAACTTTAGTTTTTTTTTTTCCCCTCAGGAGAAGGAGGTAGAATAGAAGGCAAAGACAGACAACTCTGATAGTCACTTTGCTGATAGTCATTGTTACTGAAGCTTCCTTGAGCGCAATATACTCAACCTTCTTTTCCACTTCCGCTGCCCTCTGACTGAGTTGCTTGCAGTCCTCCTACACTACCACAGGTAGCAGAAAAGGGAGCCTTCCATAAGCCTTTAAAGTTTTAATTAAGCATGAAAACATGATGCCAAAATCATTCTTGAATAGGACTATGTACTCAAACTATTATTAAAATCACTCTGAATGTTACATGTTCGTTATAAAGTCAAATCTCACTTAAGGGACAGATTTCTTTTCAGACCATTAAAACAGTTGAATTCTCTCAGCTTTAAGGTTTATTACTTTTATCACAAATGCAAAAGTCTTTGAGCCCCTTCCATGTTAACAATTTTTTTTGTGGGGGGGGGGTTTCGAGACAGGGTTTCTCTGTGGTTTTGGAGCCTGTCCTGGAACTAGCTCTTGTAGACCAGGCTGGTCTCGAACTCACAGAGATCCGCCTGCCTCTGCCTCCCGAGTGCTGGGATTAAAGGCGTGTGCCACCACCGTCCGGCCCATGTTAACAATTAATTTATTATTATTTGATGGGCTATGAGACTTGAAAAATGGCTACATTGGTTAATTTTTGAGGACTCCAAGGTAAACAGAAGAACTAGGCATGAGATCAGTGTTGTTAGTTCACACTTGTTTTAACTGTATTAAAGTTGCTCATTCCCCTGTCCTACCCTTTGCATATATACTCTTCTGTGAATCCATCCAATGCAGAAGAGGTTTTATTTCTGTTTCCATCTTATCTGTCTGTCTGTCTGTTTGTCTGTCTATCTGTTATAGTTCTATTAAGTAGTTGATCTCTTTGCGGTTTATCTTTGGTGGTTTTGGATGAATTCAGAAATTTATTCACTTCTTTTAGGTTTTTCCAAGATAATCAAGGACAGGTGTTTAAAGTGCTCCATCGTAAAAAAGAAAATTTTTGGCATCTGGCGTAAGATCTCTCATTTATTTCTGGTTCTGTTAATTTGCACCATCTTTCTCTTATCTGATTTTGCACCTTCCACGGGCTTCCAGGCACTGCAAGTACCAAGGTTGGGAGAACAAACCTGGAATTTTTTCCCATGTCCTTTTGCAGAAGATACTGATGTGGACCCTCATTTGTGAAAAATGGGGTTCCATCTCCCTTCCTTCCCATCATCTCCTCCACGTCTCATAAAATCCTCACAATTCCCACAGGCCTTACTAAGGTTTGACCTAATTTCACTCACTGTCTCATGCCAAGTCTTGAAATGAGTGGTGTTTTTTATATCCTTATTATTTTAGCATCTCTAGACTTCTAAATTTTATTTTAGTTTCATTAATAATAATGAATCATTAGAATTCTATTAACAAAACTGCAGTCTCTTTCCAATTGACTTGCTAACCAAGTTATGTTTATGTTAGTTTTGACTTTCTTTTTCACTCTTGACTTTGCCACAAAGACATTCAGAATAAATTCAATGATGACTCATATAATTCAAAGCTATCTGTTCTGTCATTTTCTTCAAATTCACAGTTCTATTGGGAAGAGACAATTAGTGTGAAGAAGAGTTCATGGAAAATCAAATGAACCAAAAATATTTTAAAAAGTCAATATAAATGCATAGTTGAATTTCTCGATCTGATTAATGTTTTAGTTATAGCCAATGGTGTCTTATAATTTTATAATATATATATTTTATATACATAGTAGAATTTTTTTGTTTTTGAATTATTGCTTAAGAATTTTACATATGTTACATATTAAATTTCTTTTAATCTAGTTCACTGTTCATTCCCACCATTCCAATTCCTCCTCTATACTCCCCACTATTTCCTCACAAATATATGGGAAGTTTTTCTCAATTATATTTTCTTCCTCTTATTTCTGTTTACCTACTGAGTACACTCAATGCTGCCAGTATGGGTGCAGGGCCAATATGAGACACGGGAAGCAAGTCTCTTAGGAACCACTTTGAAGAAAACCACTCTGGAAAAACAAACAAACAAATAAATCTAACTTCTCTCCTACTAGTCATCAGTTGACAGTCGGTCCTTCCTTTACTAGTACTACTAGTAGGACTCCATGCCCACCCTCCCTTCTGTGCTATGCTTTTATATGGACTTATTATCCCCAGGTCTCATGCATGCTATAGAAATTGCACAACTACTGTGAGTTTGCCTACATCACTGTCATGTAATGTCCTAAAAACACTCTTTTGCTGTAGACATTTACACCCTCTGGCCTTTATACTCTTTCTGTATTCTCTTGTATGATAAACTAAGAGCCTTCAGAGAGGGAGGTGTGGTATGAACACTTCATTTAGGGCTGAATTTTTGCAGCTAGGAGGTTCTATGCTTGTCAAAAGACAAAAATAAAAGCATCTATGAAATTGACCCGGTAGAGAATCTTAAAACACAGAAGAGCTCTTAAGTTTTCAGTCTTAAATCTGTGAGAGGTTTTGTTGTTGTTGTTGTTGTTGTTGTTGTTTTGCTTTTGTCTTTGTATGCATAAGGTTTTTGTGTAAGATATGTTTGCATATGTATGTGTATGTATGTTGAGGGAGGACACATGGGCTCTGTTGAATATGTTAAGATCTGTGAGTCATTTGGACACTGATCTTCATGCCCTAGTATAGATGGCTCATATTATTCCAGGGCGCATCATGTCTTTGCCTACCATCACTATACCGATAGTACAGAACTCTGTGGCAAGGTCACACTTTACATGTTTTCTGGGGATTCTAATTCCAATCAGCAAGCTTGTTCAGAAAGCAATTTATCCACTGAGCCCTGTCTCCAGTCTCATTGTATTTTAATTAGAGCCACTAACTTGTCCATGGAGTGTCTTAGCTTAGAGTGAGTATGACATCACAACAAACTTTGTGTTCTCTAAGGAAAAATTAATCTAAATAAAGTGATTTTTTCCCCAGATTTCAAAGTACAAAGCAAAACATTTGTCTAATTTACATCAGATTCTCAGTGGTATCTTTATATCTTTAGGCTCATAACACCACAGCACTTTTTCCATTCTAAGAGAAAACAAAAAAAACCCTAGAGTTGAAAAGTGCATATATACTCTTTGCAATTTTTCTTTAGACTTGTCATTTTAAAGCTGTTGAAAACAAAACGTTTACTAAGAAGGAAGTTTGCATGCATTGCCTGTCAGAATGAATGCTACAGGCAAAGCAGCACGAGGAAGAACTGTTGGAAGAAAATAAACATGAATGTGGAAAGCAGTTCCTAAATTTGATTTTTAAAAGGTCGCTGCGGAGTGATCTTTGTATTCTCCTTAAACTGAAAAGCCATATCAGATGATTTCACACTGCAATAGCAAAATATCTAACCAGAGCAGGGCAGGAGAAAAAAGAAAGGCTTATGTTGGCTGATGATGCAACCCATCACAGCAGGAAAGTCGTGGCATGTGGGAATTAATGGTGGTGAGAGTTCCTGGCAAAGCTCCTCCAAACATTAGCAAATACAGAATGAGAGAAAGTGGGAGTAGAAGAAGGGCCAAGTCTCAGCTCTCCACCTGCCGCCTGCAGTGATTCTCCTCCACTTTGCTGCATCATGCAAAACAAAGCAGCTAAACAAATCAGTATTCTGTGCATAGGTGTCCAAGGCGTTCCTATGGATGTCTGAAGCCAAATGCCAACCTTTGCTGTCAAATTCCTTGTTTTTCAGATAAGGTCTCATCTTGGGGTATACCATTCACTGATTTGACTACACTGTCTGACCAGTGAGCTGCCTGTCACTGACCGCCTAGCACTGGGGATTACAAGTGCAGGTACCATACCTGACTTTTAACCAGTGACAGGCATCAGACTCAAGTCCTTGTGTTTGCGCAGAAAACATCTTACTGAGGTGCATTCTTACTCCCAAGTTTGTTCCTTAAGTACAAAGACTCCAGGCACTTCTGAGATCGTACACACTGCTCATAGGTATAGAGGGCATAAAAATACTACCTCAGAATTTGTGAAGCTGATAATGGGCAAAACTGAAGACATAAGAGACAATCAGCAAAATGGATGTTCAGTAGAGATTTCAATATCATTATATATAAAAATTGCAATGGTAGCAAAGATAAATAGATTATTGAATATTTTATCCATATTCTTTATTAATATGACAGAATTTATAGAAAATAGTAATCATAGGTGACTAAATACACATTACATTCTTGAATATATGCAGTATTATTAGGTCCACCATGCTATGGATAAGATCAGCTTCAATGTATTGATAAAGACAAAATTCAAGCAAAAGCTATCTCTCCCTACAATAATTAGGAAAAACAACAAAAAGTCTTTAACAATAGATACCTGGACACAGAAAGACATTTATCAATTTACTCACACATAGGTGGTTTTTAAACATAAAGCAAAGAAAACCAGCCTACAAATCCCAATCCCAGAGAATTTAGACAACAATTAGGACACTAAGAGAGACTTACATAGATCTAATATACATGGGTAGTAGAAAAAGACTAGATCTCCTGAGTAAATTGAGAGCATGGGGACCTTGGAGGAGGGTAAAAGAGGGGAGGGGAGAGACAGGGAGGGGAGCAGAGAAAAAATGTAGAGCTTAATAAAAATTAATAATAAATAAATACCTCCATTAGTAACTGAATAAACAAGATACCTGTAATAAATAATGCGGCAGTAAAATAAACCATAATAAAGGCTATGACAAAAATAAGGTAACTGAAACTACAATTTAATGGGTCTACACAGAACATCACAGCTTGGCCCTGCTTATTGTTCTTACAGAGGACCAGCGTTTAATTCCCATCGCCACATTGGGTAGCTCATAATCACTTTTGCTCAGGGCTGAATGATCTGAGATCTTACAGGCTACGTGGACAACTATGAATGCACATGGCATATAAAACACATGCAATCAAACTCATATAAAGAAAACATAGTTTTAAATAAAACACAACTTGGCGAACTTTTTAACCACCTTTACAGTAAGTGTCCATGTTTGAAAATCAATGATCTGAACATTCCTTTTAACACAGTAGAAAAGTAATAACAAACTAAGCCTAAAATATGCAATAAAACAAATAATATAGATGAAAGCAGAAATCAGCCAAGCAGAAAATAGACTTTAGTGAGAATCTATAGAATTATAAGCTATTTTTATATGAAGAAAATAGATAAACGTTAATGAGATTGATCATAGAAAATAAAGGGAATAGAAGTACAAAAGTGCTGATAATTACAAAGGCAGTATTACCATAGATTCTTACACCTTCAAGTGGTATTAAATTTATCATTTTCTGACAAGTTATTAAAATGTTTAATTGCAAAAGAAACTCTTGACATATAAAATCCAAAAGGTCTTACAAAAATTTTTAACTGAAATTCTGACCTAAACATATCCCCTAATGTTCTAGGCCATTAGTCCTGACCATGCTGCTCTGACTTCACTAAGTTACACCTACTGGTAGTGAATGAGGGTCCTGTTTTCTCTGTAATCTAATTAAAAGTCTTAATTTTACTTGTTAATTTATTGTATCTCATTTTATTTTATTTTTGAGACTAAATATAATTACATTTCTCCCTTCCATTTCCTCCCAGAAAGTCCCCCCCATACCCCTCCCCACTCTGTTTTTATATTTAAGACTTCTCCTTTTACTAAGTGTTTTATAGATCTATGTTCTTAATTTTAACCTGTTCAATCTATGTAATGTCACTTGGGTATATGTTTTCAGGTTTGAGCATTTGATACTGGAGAACTAATAGGTGTCTTCTTCCCTAGGGAAACAACCCTTCCTGTTGACAGAGGTTTCTGACACACCTGGTCCCACAGTCATTTAGTCCCGTAGAAACACACAGAGGTCTACATTAATTATAAACTGGTTGACCTATTAGCTCAGACTTCTTATTAACTATTTTTATATCGTATATTAACCCGTTATTTTTGTCTGTGCTAGCCATGTGGCTCAGTATGTTTTATTAATGAGGTATTTTTATCGTGTTTTCTGTTTCTCGCCTCCTCTGTCTCTGGGTGATGACTTTAGACTGCCTCTTTTCTCTTCCCAGAATTCTCATGTTCCTACAGCACTTACCACCACCCCACCACCCATTTTTTCAAAACAAGAACTCTGAATCTATCTCACTTGTTTAGCTTTTTATTGACCATTATCCATAGAACCTGTAACCAACACTCTAAACAAAGACCTTCCTCTTCTGTGGGACAATGGTTTTACCCTGTAAAAATCTGTTTCTTGTACTTGTTTAATAAAGTGCTGATTGGTAAGTGGCCAGGCAGGAAGTATAGGTGGGGTGACTAGGCAGGACGTAGGACTGGGGCAAAAAGTACAGGAGAATTCTGGGAAGAGGAAAGATTCAGTCTGCAGTCATCACCCAGACACAAAGGAAGCAAGATATGAATGCCTCACCAAAAATAAAATAAATCAATAAATAAATCAATAAATAATAAAAATAAAAATAAAAAATGTACCAAGCCACGTGGCTAACACAGTTAAGAATTAAGGGCTAATATAAGTTATAAGAATTAATTAGAAGCTTGAGCTAATAGGAAAATCAGTTTATAATTAATGCATACCTCTGTGATTTCTATGGGACTGAATTGCTGCAAAACTGGGTATTACAAAAACCTGAGGCAACAAATTGTACTCAATGTGGGGACTCCCAAGTGGTGGAATTAAAGGTGTGTACCAGCACACCCTGAATTTATAGAGATCCACCTGCCACTGCCTCCCAAGTGCGGGGATTAAAGGTGTACACCACTACACCCAACTTCTCTCTTTCTTTCTTTTTTTTTTCATTTTAAGCCCTTTATCCTTTTTGTTCTTTCTCACAAGACTACGTATAATTTAAACACTCTATAAATCATTTAGAGATTTTTTTTTCAGAATCTATCTTTACTGTATTTCTCTCTTTTTAAGACCACATGAGTTTTTAATCTGCTAAATTATATAACTAGGATTAAAGTCATGACTTTGACAGCTGGATCCAACCAATTCCTTTTGAAAGCCTAGCTTCATGGTGGAGGTACTGGCTGGAGTCATGTTTATTGCTACAACCTGATGGAGTTTCAAGGTCCCTAACACCACCAAGATCATAAACATCATTTAAGTGCTTGCTGGCAGGGCCTCTTCAAAGAGCTGCAAAGTTTTACAGCTAAAGCTGAGTCAAGAAGCCTCTCTTAAATGAGATGCACTTGCCTTGAGCAAAGAGAGCAAAGCGGAGAAATTGCTGCTACCAAGAAGCCATTGCTAATGCTGTTATTTTGTATCTTGAATTCCTTCCCAAGTTCTCTCAAGTTTTCTGTGGATTCAGTTGTCTATACATTGGGCACCATTTGAGTTACCTATAGTTCTTGGTGTAAGGTTGAGGTTTCATGAGCCTTCCTTGTCGACTTTGTCATGTATATGGATGTCATTCTTGTTCAGCTCACATTGGGAAGTCTTGCTGGTGACAGTTGGTGTAGCTTCTGACATTATGAGAAGACATGATGATACAGAAAATTCCCTGGATCTAGAATTATCAGAGTCATTCCTACTCCTTCTGAAATGTTCACTGAGTCTTTGGTGTGGGAGTTTCTTGTAGATGTATGCTTTGGGACTTGGCTCCATAACTCTGTACTTTGATTAGCTGTGATTTTCTTTAGTTATCGCCATTATTCTTAACAACATTCTATAAACATTTGTTCTTAGCCTCACTGATATGTGTAGTTTTCACCCTTCCTCAAGGAAATTTCTCTTCTCTCATTCTGATAAAAGGTATTTAGCCTCAGTGTGATGATATATTAATATGTTTTGACTTGCATTCCCTTATGACTAAAGGAGATGTGTATTATTTCATATATCTGTTGTCAATCTGGATTTCTTTTTTTCAGAGGAGCTATTTTCATCCGGGCTATGTAGTGGTGTTGATTTTCTTGAGTATTTTATGTTCTTTTACAACTCTGGAAATTAATATGTCAAATGAACTGTTTGTAAGTTTTCCGTATTTGTAGTTTGTACTTTCACTGTTGTTGAGTAGAATCATTGAAGGAATTCCTTTGTCCACTTCTTTTTCAACCTGTGTAATTTTCAGGGTTTGAAGGAAAATTCCTATCTTAGAGTAATGTCTTTCTCCGAGATTCTCTTCTAGTAAATTTTCATGTTACAGTATTTCATTTAGATCATCAACCCAACTAATGTTTATTTTCATGGGATGAATAATGAGATCAAGTTTAATTCTTCAAGTAATTACTCAATTTCTTTATATGCCATCTGTTGTGGAGATGGTTCTTTTTATAATGCTTTTTGACCGAGTTGCTAAGAATCAGTAAAAGTGTAGGTATATTATGTGCATATTTCTAGTCAAATTTTGCTCTATAGGTCTCTGTGTGTTTTAGGTAAGTATGATGGCACTCTCAATATATATGACCATTTGTGTGTTTTGAGATCAGGTATTATACTATTTCTAGTGTTGTTACCTTTACTTAAGATTAACCTGGATGGTCAATATTCCTTCTCTACTATATGAACTGCTAAAGTATTTTTTTTGATGTGTGGAGAATATCGTTGGCATCTGTGGAATATGTAGACCATGTTTTATAGTACAGACATTATAACACTACTAATTCTTCTAGTTTACAAATATAAGAATTCATGAGGTGTATTCTTGGTTATCAACATACTCATGTAGCGTGGGGTTTTAGATGGTGAATAATCACAATGTGGGGCAAGCATGGTACATACTGTGTAACCTCAGTTACCTGATGTATGTACACTTGCAGCACCCAGAGGGACACAGCAAGCTGAGCTGCATGTGACTGGGTGACTGTTCTTGGCTTCTTGTGTTTTGTTTCCTGTAATGCACATGCTACAAAATAAATAAAAGCTTTTTAAAGTTTAAAAAAAAATATAAGAATTCTTTCTCTTTCTCTCTCTCTCTCTCTCTCTCTCTCTCTCTCTCTCTCTCTCTGTGTGTGTGTGTGTATGTGTGTTGATTGAGGTTTCTGTCCCACCGGGTCCCGCAGCCATTTAGTCCCAAAGAAACACACAGAGGCCTACATTAATTATAAACTGGTTGGCCTATTAGCTCAGGCTTTCTTATTAACTAATTCTTACATCTTAACCCATAATTCTTGTCTGTGTTAGCCACGTGGCTTGGTAATCAGTGTGGCATTCTCAACTTTCATCCTCTGCATCTGTGATGACTGCAGACTGAGGCTTTCCTCTTCCCAGGAATCTTTTGTTCCGGTTGTCCCACCTATAATTCTTTCCTGGCTACTGGTCAATCAGCATTTCATTAAAACAATACAAGTAATAAATCTTTACAGCATACAAGACCATTGTCCCATAGCAGTGTATGCAATGTACAAATCCATGCATGAAACTACATAAATATTTCAATAATGTGTTGCAATTTTCACTGATAATTTTCTCTTTCATGTTTAAATTTATTTCTAATGATTTTATATTTGCTACAATGTGTATAGATTCTCCCATGACACATTCCTAGAAAATTTTTTATTCAAGTATATAAATGTTAATGATTTTATGTAGTGATTTTATCCCATGCAACTTCTCATATTTTGCTTATTAATTTTGCTTGTCTAACCAAGTCTTCAAGATTTCTTTGTATACAACCATGTTATTCCAATATTAAAAGAATACCAGTAGACATGTAAATGTGGACAAGGAAAAATTCAGGAAGCCTCAATTATTCACAAAGAATGGCAGACAACTAAAAATGCTGAGAGATGGAGAAATGATCTTCTCCATGGAAGAGCAAACTGATTGGTTAACCAACACAAATGGTCAGCCCTGAAAACACTTACAAGTAAATAATATTATACAGAATGTGCAGGTTTTATTAATGTATTTATGAATATATACACACACATATATACAACAACTATTAATGAAAAGGGGGGAAATGAATTCAAAAGAGAGCAAGGAGGAGTATATGAGAGTGTTTGGAGGGAAGGAGAAAATGAAGTAATTATGATATCATTTCAAATCAAGAAGGAGGAGAAGAGAAGTACAAATATCTCCTAGAGTAATATTATATGAAAATTGGAAAACTTACTTCTTTCTTTACTTTTTCAATTTTCTTACTTCCCTACTTTAAACCCTCTAGAAGTATGACTTCTAGTGTGATGTGTAGCAGTATTGAAAATGAACACCTCTTTATTGTTTTATATTTTTTCCAAGTCGTCAAGATTTTCTGTGGCCTTTTGTAATCTGTTTCCTTCACTGTATTGAGATTCATTCACCCTATAATTAATTCACTCATTATTTTTTAAAGTGGTTCATGTCTATTTTCTATGACAATAATCACAGGGGAGGAGTAGGAACAATTGAGACACAACACAGATGACTTTGTCGGGAGGGAGTTTTTAGGGATTCCTCATGAGATCATGAGTTTACATCCTGAAAAATAACCTGAGTTTATTCTCCAAACAGTTTTTATATCAAAAGGTAAGCTGAGAGGGAAGTTTATTAGCTTTCTATTTCCTGGGTAGCAGGACTTAGGTCACATGGGCAACTATGTTTGCTCTGTCAGATAGATTGAATACCTTAAATACTTTAAATCAAAAAAAAAATTATAAGAGTTGGAAAGATACTTCAATAGTTAAGGGCACTAGAAGCCTTTTCAGGTATCCATTATTAGTGACCACATGGCAGCTCATGACTATTTTTAACTCCAGTCCCAGGGTATCCAACACCCTCTTCTGGCCTCTGCCTATATATATATATATATTCAGACAAATCTCTTAAATAGACGGAATAAAAATAAACCAAAATAAGAGGTAGGGTTACATTAGAAATATTTCTGCAAGAAAGGTTATTTTAGTTTACTGTGTAATGAAATAATGAATAGTATAAAATGTGGCTAGTGTATTTATAACTACATAACATTTTAGGCACTTTAATAAACCTTGGGTTTAGACAATTCTAATTCCCAATCCGAGATTATTTGCATATTAATTTTAGTTCAGAATATTAATTAGTATGACTAAAATTTAATGTCCTACATCAGTGAGTCTACTGGGACCCTCTTCACACTTTCCATGATTGGTATCAGTAATTTGCACTCAGCAAAGTTTACAGTTGCAAAAATTATTTTAATAAACCCTACATAGCTCCACTGAATTAAATCACATTTGGAAAACATGGACCAAGTTGGATTTGACTTGAATGCCTAGTGCTTAAGGCCAGTCCAAAGGGAATGCAAACCCCCATGCATGCAACTCAAGTAGAGTTACAAACTAAGGTTGCATGTAAATGAGAGTGCATAAGAAGCATCACCATCTGTCTGCAAATTCTTTCTTGATTTGCTTGCTGAAATATGAGAGGCTTAGTTAAAGCAAGCAGCACCTGGGGGGAGCTGCAGAAGGCAGCTGCCTTTATTCTATAACAGAGCAAGCCAATACTCACTAATAGGAGCTGGGACCTGTCTCACCCAACTACAGAAGTCCCAAATGGCTTCTCAGCAGTCTTCCATCTATCACTGACACAGCCGAATCCTTAAAATTTTCTATGCATGAGTAATGATAATCCTTTTACTCTATTCAAATGAGATTGGTCGTCTTTTATAGATGATAGTCTACTTCAGTTAAACATTAAATAAAGAAAAGAGCAAGCTTGGATGTAAGAAAAATGGAAAGTGTTTCAAGTATAGTTACCTTTAAATCTGGTTTTAAAACATACACAGCACACAATGGTATAGCTTTTATACAGACATATGTAATATGCCCCATGTCTTTAAAGACAGAGGTCACTTTGAATTTATGAAGAAAGATGATGTACACATACATTTAAATCAGCTTACATACTAAACAAAAATGGCATAGCCATAGTTCTCATTTAATATATAATTAGTCACACTAAAGGATTTCAGTGTAATAAGTAAAATGTATTTGTTACTTTTGGTTTTTAATATTTTGCTAGATCACATTAGTTATAGAAACTAATGCAATTCATGTGGATATTTTCATATATATCCATAATGAATTTTAATCAAATTCTAACAAGAGTTATAAGCTCTTGTCCTCTTCCCCTTTCCATTTTTTCCTTGTTCTACCAAATGTGTTTCATTAGGGTTGTTTTCAGGAATTTATGCACCTTACTAAGGTTAAACCACTGAAGAAAATATCTTACCTCATCACATCAACCTTGGTCCTTCCCTAAATGGAATGTAATTTCTTATTTTTTTTTTTAGATTTATTTATGTATCATTACCTATCCAGTGGTCTGTCTGCATATATGCCTGCAGGCCAGAAGAGGGCACCAGATCTCATTATAGATGGTTGTGAGCCATCATGTGGTTGCTGGGAATTGAACTCAGGTGCTCTTAACCTCTAAGCCGTCTCTCCAGTAAATTCTTAAGAATATGTAGGACCTCAGGAGTCCCACTTTATTTAGTCACAGTGAACTCATGTTTATAATGGCCATGAGATGTTTTGAGTCAGTATTACACAAAGCTCCCCTGTTCTTTCTCCTTTTTCTCCTTTGACTTTCGGCCATCTCTGTAGAGGGTGCTTTATGTGTTTTCTTAATGGCATGTCACTGTCAAAAGTAGGTTGTGTGTTATACACACTGTATGTAACCCAGTATAATGCTCATTTTAAGCAAAATTCTATTAAATGATAGCAATTATTTCAACCATCCTTTTCAATGATTATGAAAATCATAAACTTAATGAGATCTAATCTAGTTCTTTATGATAAGTAAATAACCCAAGCATAAGCATACTATCAAGGAAATGATTAGGCAACTCTTTTTATCTTTATAACTGCAGCTCTACAGTAGAGGAAGGGAACCAATCTGGCAATAATCTTAACATTATTAATTGCATTAATTTGTAAAATACAGAAAGTTGCCATTACATATATTGTCTAGTCACTAGTAAATTTTACTGAGTTGGTATATACCATATATTAGCATGTTCTATGTCATTTTCAAGTAATTAACACATTCACATATCATATTCTTATCAATATTGCAAAAATGAACTTGTTAGAGCCCATAATACATAATAATCTGAGTAAAACAGTTCCTTTTATAGAACAATAACTCTGGGACAAAGATTGTAGATGATTTATAGTCTATCCTTAACTCTGAAATTTATTAAAATACCAGTGTAATATATTTTAAGAGCTGTTCTCTTACATGCACATTTTTATTAATGTCAAATTTATGCTTTGGCGTGTGTATGTGTGTGTAGTATGTCTCTATGGTATGTCTGTACTTACATAAATGGGTGTGAATGTGTATATAGGAGCAAGGCAGAGGTCAGGTACTGCTGTAAGTGGAGCGGTGAGCTGTGTTCCGGCTACCCCGGCTCCTGCATGGCTAGCTTATGCCCCAAAATAAATACACAGAAACTGTATTCTTTTAAAAAATGCTTGGCCCATTAGTTTTAACCTTTTATTGGCTAGCTCTTACATCTTGATCTAACCCATTTTTAATATTTTGTGTAGTACCACGAGCTGGCTTACCAGGAAAGATCTTAACCTGCATCTGTCTGGAGTGGGAGAATCATGGCGACTGCCTGACTCGGCTTTTTTCTCCCAGCATTTTGTTCTGTCTACCTACCTAATTTTCTGTCCTATTAAAGGGCCAAGGCAGTTTCTTTATTTAACCAATGAAATCAACACAAAACAGATGACTCTCCTCCATCAAGGTACTTTCCTGGATTTCTTATCACATCATTCATTAAACAAAACCTCATTGAACCCCAAGCTCTCGGACTGACTTATTAAAGATGGAGCCAGCTTTTCACGGCATCACCTGTCTCCTCACCAGTGTTATAACTGTCTAAATACCCACGACACATGCTCAGCACTTACGTGGAGCTTTGAAATTGGTAGTGTTGTCATTGTGCTTTGCAGCAAGTACTTTATACATTTTGTGATTCCCCACACTCTTTAAAACTTACTGTGAAAATCCTAAAATATTTCTCCTAGATATCTATTAGAGAGAGTCTAACCAATTGAAAAACATGAGGCTGTCACACTTATTATGTTTTATGGGCTCTAATTAATGCTTCACCCAAGGACACCTAAATTTCTATCACTAAATCACAAATTATACTATTAGATGTCTTCCAGAAAGTTGGGCAAGGCTGCAGTTTAGGAAGTTGAGACAGTAAATGTGATGTGTTAAATAGGAATGCAAGTGGCTGAGGATTGGGAGAGCGGCAGAGCTCTTGGTTAGCACGGGCCAAATTGTAAATACTGGTGTCGTTAAACTAAGCATAAACAGATATTTATGTAAACATCAGTTGAAAGTATGGGACAAGTATATCATGACTGAAGAAGAAAGAGAGTTATGTCTTCAAAATTCCCTGCAAAACATGTATTTCAGACAGAGCTTACGAAGAAGCCAGCTTTACATGATGAAAGCTGAGAAAAGATCCGATCAACCATGCACTTTAATAGGTTCTGAGAATGTTGGTATTGGGTGGTTTTGTGTGTCAATTTGACACAAGTTAGTGGCATCAGAGGAAATGCCTCCCTGAGATCCAACTAAAAGGCATTCTCTCATATAATCTTCAATGTGGCAGGGTCCAGCCAATGGTGGTTGATACCATCCCCAGGCTTTTGGTACTGGATTCTATAAGAAGGAAGGCTTAGAAAGGCAGCAGAAGGGAGTCAGTAAACAGCACTCTGTATAGCCTCTGTATCAGCTCCTGCCTTGTTTTGAGTTCCTGCCCTGATGTCCTTCAGTGATGAACAGCCATGCTGTAGTGTAAGCCTAATAAACCTTTCTTTCACACTTTGCTCTTTGGCCATGGTGTTTCAACACAGTAATAGAAATCCTAATTAAGAAAACGTGCTAGCTCAATCTAAGAATTTGAAATGCATTTGTTGAAATGTGAATTTGAATTCAAATAGAGAAGTTCAACCTCATGATTTCTTCAACACTCATTATATATAACCTATTGCAGAACAAAAATTGCTATTTTTTGTTTTTCCAAAATCAAGTTTTCTTCCTTGTTGATGAAATTTTTAACAATAATGTTGGCAGGATTCATTTTTTTCAATCCAGCTAGTGTTGTCTATTTTTGATTGTCAAGAATCATGTTAGTAAAATCAGGATACACACAGGTGTTTAGAAAAAGCACAGCATGCTAGCAATGCTGGATCAGCTAAGATTTCAGGTGTAGTACATTAGCAATATAGTTATATGAATTTACAGATACCACAAGAACTTTGTGGGAGATATTGTATATGGGAGGTGTATTACTCTCACAAAGCACATTCAGTGGAGTGCTTTGAGGAATAACATTCAGATTCAATATTAATGTTAAGAAGGTAGTTTCCATTCAAACAGCCTGAGAATGTTCTAACTCAAGATTTTAATCACAGAGTATAACCAAAGATCCGTACTATATAACTTTGAATAATTTTGATAATTACATTACTTTAACAGACATAACTAAAAGTGTTAGAATTTTCATGAAACTTGAAAAACTGTTTCTAAAATTCATAGGCAAAGTACTAGTGATGTTTCTAATGCTCAACAAGGGAGGTTTTTTTACTAGCTGTCTAAGCATCATATTTTGAGAGGCTGTGGATCCTGGAAAGTTTATTTTGAGCTCTTTCCAGAAATGCCTTCTTCTCCCTCCATGACTGACTTGGAAAAGACAGTGAGATACTTGACCTCTGCACTGTGGCTCTGGGTTTATACTGTGTAATGACTTCAAAACTTGGTGAGGTACACACTGTGTCCTATATACACATGAATAAGGGCAAATAATAAACGCAGTACTGAAAATACTAAAACAAAATTTATAAGCACACCTTTGGAATCAGGATGAATGGTGCTTTTAAATGAAGCATGTAAAATTAGGAGAGTGAATATGAGTTCATAGTAGCAGAATTTATAATAAAAAGAATAGCAACATTTAAGAAAAGGCTGGCATGCTATACCGAAATCATTCACTATATAAAGATTAGAATTATAAATCATATAAAACGATTAAAACAATATGAATACTGACCATTTCTATTTATTTTAGAATTTCTTTTTGTATATTGTACTTATACCATCTACCCCTCTCTCTCACTCTTCAACCCCAAGCCCTGTGGTTTCCCCAATTCCCTCTCAAATTTGTTACTGCTTCTTTATTTAATTATTATTGGTATAAACACATATCAATATATATTATTCTTAATATATTCAGTGTTGTCTATATGCATATCTGCTTAAGGTTGACTGCATGATATTGGATAATCTATGAGGGAAATCAACTCTGGCAAAGGCAGATTTTCCTCTCCGCAGCTTTTTGACTTTGTATAGTGGTGGTGCCCTGTAAAACTTCCCCACTGATGCTGGGATATTGTTTTAATTTAGACTAAAGTGGCCACATTGTTGTGTTGCTAAGAGTTGTATTGATTTAAGTTTTTAATTTTTGTTAATATATATTTGTATGTGTGTATGCAGAGGTCATAAAAAGATTTCAAACTCTTGGAGTCAGAGTTACAGACTGCAGTGAGCCACACTGTACTGTGTAGGTGCTGAGAAATAAGGTTGAGTCCCCTGAAAAAAGAATAAATGCTCTCAACTTGTGATTTATGTCTCTAGCACCTGAAAACAAGCTTTTCCAGTAACTCTAGCAAAAAATTTGAAAATACAATTAAAAAATACATTTCAAGGCAAATTTTTGTTTTCTCTTGAGTGATTAAAGAAATTATTTTCCATTGTGAGTATTGTTCGGTCTTGGGAATTCAAAATAACCTGTGACTTTGTATCAAACGTAGAGTAAAATAAATCAGTGCTCAGAATCATCAAATCGAAGAGGAGTAGTTTTACCTGGAGGGCCCAGAAGTCAGCTGTGAATGAATGATTCAGTAACTCAAATGAGCACTTACCAAGAGATCCTATCTCACTCCCAAGAAACCTGTCACTTTGTGACTGATGGCTTGATGACGAGCTGCATCTTGGTTTCAGTAGTTCTCATTTGAACAGTGTCCTGAGGCATTCTAGTTGAAAATCTCAGGATGTGAAATTTTCAAAGAAGCGATAACACTGTAATTACAATGAGTGTTTAGAAAACTGCCATATTGAAAACATAAAGTGAATATAAATAATTTAAACTGATAGAATATTTTTAAATGAGAAAATAGGTTTTACATTTTTTGAGCTATATGTTTAAAATCACATGCATAACAATTTTACCTTTCTTTTAGCCATGATTTCCAGTCTTAACAAGAACCTACCTTGTAGCTAGTTTTTAGAAATATAGTCTAAAAATGGTATCTTATTTTCATTTAAAGAATGGTTATCTTAGAAAATAAGTCATTTACTGAGTAAAAATAATGAATATGGGAGTGATTCTAAAATTGGGAGTGATTCTAAAATTGCATTTATTCAAAACTAACTTTGTGGCATATTTACCTAAAATGATTCTGTATAATGAGAGCTCTGTCAGAAACAAAAATATTTTTCTGTCTTTTGACAATTCTGGAATTTAGTGAATGATACGAAATTTACGGTACTGATATTGTCAGTCAAAATTTGCCAAGCAATACTGATTCTCTTTAAACTAACAAAACAAAGCATGCTTTTAAGATAATCTAAGTAATCCCAGCACTTGGGAGGCAGAGCCAGGCAGATCTCTGTGAGTCTGAATCCAGCCTGGACTGTAAGAGCTAGTGCCAGAACAGGTTCCAAAGCTACACAGAGAAACACTGTCTCAAAAAAATCATTAAAAAAATTAAATATAATCTAAGTACTAATACTAAACCTCATAGTTTATACTACACACAACACAGTTGTGTACGTGTGTGTGTAACAGAACGACCTCAAAGGTTGAAGAGGTTTGATTAGACTTCAAGGAGGTTCTTAGAAGCCTCGAAGACAAGGACAGAAAGCTGGGAGAGATGCAAGAAGAGTCTATGGAGGTAGGAGAGAGAACAGAGCTATGTAGCCTTGGAGAGCTGTGAAGACTGCTGCACAGTAAAGCCTTGGAATTCATAGTTCCTGGGTTGTGATGAGGCATCAAAACAAGTTGTAGGCTCTCAAGTTCACCCAGGCATCCGCAGGACCAGATTCAGGTAGATGAATAAGCAGAAGAATTGTTAGTAGGTTCAGACTTAGAAATGAGCAATCTGGTGGAGTGCCAGTCAATCAAATAGGCTGTGTTGGCAGTGGGACCAAGTCCTACTGAAGGCCCTAGATAGTTCTCGAGTCTCCTGCCTGCTGGTATCTTAATGAACACACTGGTTCATCAAATGGTACAGTGAGTAATACTGTTGACACTGCAATGTTTGAAATCCTCTTCAACATGGGAATGAGGTAAGAGTGTTAGACCCTCCCTCAGTCTGCTGTGTCCAATAAGTTCTTGAGACTTGACTTCCCTATATGATTTTAATGCACCCATGTGTTGTTGTAGAATAGTTCTTTATACTATATGAAAATATGCCATTGCAATTGATTTAATAAAGAGCTGAATGACCATTTAACTAGGCAGAAAGAGGCTAAGCAGGATTTCTGGGGACAGAGAGCTCTGGGAGGAAGAAAGATAGTTGCCAACCAGACACTGAATAACCAGAATGGGCGTAATGAAGATGAGGTAACGAACACACTGAAGATTAAAAATACGAGTTAAGTAATAAAGAGCTAGTTAAAAATAATCATAAGCTAAGGCCAAGCTTTCATAATTAATAAAAAGTCTCTATGCACTTTTTGTAAGCTAGAAGCCCAAGGAAAATTTCTCTATTTATGGCATGCAATGTGGGACTGCAGGTAGATCGATTTATATGTAAATGGATTTTTCTTTGGATTAAAAGAACACAAAAAATTACATGGATACGTATTATTAATTATGTAAGCTTGGCTTTAGCTTAGTCTTATTTCTAACTAGTTCTTATAACTTAAATTAACCAATATCTTTTAATCTACATTCCTTTTCATGGCTTGGTTACCTTTACTCTGTAGCGTTCATCCCGCTTCCTTTCCATCTGCCTGGAGCCACCCTTTTTCCTCCCATAGCTCTCTGTTCTCAGAAGTACAACCTAACCTCTTCTTGCCTAGCTAATGGCAATTCAGATCTTTATTAAATCAGCCACAGTGACACATCTTCACATAGCCAAATGAGTCAAATTGTTAAAAAAAACACATAACATATTATATTATAATATATAATGTAGAATTTAATATCTTTTATGTATGTAATGTAATGCTAATATAAAACACCATTGAACCAAAACACTGGATTATAAACAAATATGTGTCATCCATGTTTTGAGTTTAATTTGTAGCATTTAAAAGCCAGATTTATTTCTAAATAACTTACATAGTAAACATTACGTAAAAGCACATGAAAATACTTGTTAAGAGTTGGCAATATCATTTGTTTTGTTTTTCATTTGTGACTCCTGGATTTTATACAGATGTATATTGTCTTACATTTGTATGTGGCATAGAAATAGAAATAAATATGTTTAGGGGGATAAAGGTGACTAGCAAAAGGCTATGGCAATAAAAGCAGAGTTGAGGAGTAGCAGGAGAGTATGATTAATATACAATATGCATGTGTACCAAGTTTGTGAAAAATCTCAATAAATTTTGTAAGAAAATAAATTCTGCAAAATTTATTTTACTTGTGTAAAGTCCAATTTGGGAAGCAATGAGTCTTCATGACGATATTTATAGGACTATAGGTGAGGGGTTACTTACAGGAATATAAGTGACTCAAAGACAGCTGCATCACCATACCCTTTCAAAGAATAGGTGAGAGACAGCTCACTAATCCTGGAAATCAGGAGCACACTGCACAGCCCACCGGCAGCTCACTAATCCTGGAAATCAGGAGCACACTGCACAGCCCACAGGCAGCTCACTAATCCTGGAAATCAGGAGCACACTGCACAGCCCACAGGCAGCTCAGTGTGCTGGGTCTTTTCAGGTAGCTTAGTGTGAGGCTTTTCCGGGCATGTAGGCTGATTTCTGTCTCTTTTAGGCAACTCAGCTCATCTGATCATTTCTCTCAGTAATTCACACTGCTTAGGAATGCTTGGAGAGGGAGGGGTGCCAAGGAATATTGTCCCTTTAGGAGACTTTCAGCAGCTATTCAGTTGCTTATCCTGAGTTTGAGGCACTTCCCTGCAAGGTAGAATGTTTTCTCTCCTCTTAGAATGTCTGGTTGTCTGATTTAGGTCTCAGCGTTGTGTATTAAAAAGTTACCCCGGGGAAGATGCTTTTGTTTCATTTTCTCTTGAACAACCTGTGCCTTAATGTGAATCCCTCCAAGATAGAAGGGTCTAATCTCAGAGGAAATTGCTACACTACTTCTAAACTAAATAACACCCTACCTCAAATTGTTCATAATCATGGTATTTATCACAATGCCAAAAGCAAACTCGGAAGGCAAGTGCTGGCAAAGAACTGGCCGTGTTCTGATTGGTCTGGTCATTAGTTTGGGGGAGAATTATGGGAATTTTTAGAATTTTTTTGCTCGAAAATCCATTGCACGCACAGATCTTATCAGGGTATTCCCTGAAAGACTGGAGGAAAACGAAGATGCTGGAGGCATAGTTAGCAAAATTTCTCAAGAGAGGGACATTTAAGAGATTTTCAAAAGCTTTATTAATGCAACTGCTTTGATCAATTTGAATGCAGAAACTACAAAAATGAATCTTTTGCTTCACTGGAAGAATAGAGGCTGTTGACCTGGGACTGAAAAACACCTGCACTTGGGAAGATCCAGAATGGTTGAGGAGGTCACAGCAGACAATAGAGAGCAGCTGTGTGATCATTCTGGGTCTGGGCTATCACAATGTTATATCTGATAGACCCACCAATTTCCCTGCAAATTTAATTTCTCTTTAACACTAAGTAGTGTTAAATTGTGAATATTTGCCACATATTTTCTAGCCATTCGTCTATGGCAGGGCATTTGCCTTGTTCCTGATTCCTTGCTGTAGTGAAGAGAGCAGCAATGGAGACGGCAGAGCAAGTCCGTGTGGAGTAGGACTTAGACACGTTTTGGCATATGCCCATGTATGCAGCGGAACAACTGTGTCATATGGTAGATTCATTTTTACTTTTGATGATTTTTATGCATGCTCATTTCTAGAATGGCTGTATTAATTTACATTTCTTTCAGCAGAGAATGAGGGCTCCGGCTTTTCCAAAACCTCACCTGCATTTGGAATCAGCTATTTTGGTGATCTTAGCCATTTCAACTGGAGTGAAATGGAATATCTAAGAAAGTGGTTTGAATTTGCATTTCCTTGATTGCTAAGGATGATGTACACTTTATATTATTTCTTAGTCATTTTTATTACTAAGAGTTCTATTGAGAACTCTTTGTTTAAGTCCTTAGTCCACTTTTAACTGACTCATTCTTTTCTGGAACTTTGTTTTCTTTTTAGATCTTTGCATGTTCTGTGTATTATACATCTGCCTGATATACATATGACAATGATTCACTCCAATTTTTAATTGTCTGCTTGACTTATTTTCTTAAAGAATATTTTATCTTTTTGAGGTCTCAATTATAAATTCTTGGCCTTAATTCCCACTCAAATGTGATCCAGCTCATAAAATCCTTTTTTACCCCAATATTTTGTAGCACACTGTCTATATTTTCTTCTACCCAACAACTATAATCAGGTTTTAAAGGGAGAATAAAAAGACCTTTGTTCCTTAGAAAATCTCTCTTTGGTTGTCTTTTTATTAGTTTGAGAAAGGAAGTTATCAATATTCCACTATCTGGATGTATAAACTTAAGAAAGCAAACAGTATCATTATTTTTTAAAGATCTTTGATGATAAAGCATCTGACGATCAAGAAGCAAGGGGGAAATTCATTGACGAATTTGTGAAGGTCAACACTGATGAAAGTCTGATGTGAGCACTCTTATAATCATTATGATGCTTATAATCCAAACGGAATATCCCTATTTTCCAGTCCAGTCCTCGGAAAGCCATTGACTGTAGCAGTAAGGCTGCCCCTACAGGACCTTAAGTTGCAACTAAGTAATTGTACTACCACCTGTTGATAGAGCAAGCCTGCTCCCTGGTGAGCTCGGTGATAGGCCAGTGTGCCCTTGCCCTTTTGAAGGACTTACTACTTTCTAACCCATCCTCGAATATAACTAAAAGATTTGGATCCTCAGGGTCATTTCCTGATGAGTTTTCATAAACATTTGTGTCCAAGTGCCATACTCATTGAAGGGAAGGTGAGCTGTTGCTGTAAGGATTTTGATTCCTCAATAGCTAGTCTGTTTATACTCACTCATATGACCAGTATATCCTTGGATTGATAAAAACATAATCTTAAAATTATTTATTTAACAGTATGCTAATAGTATCGGGTAAAAGTATGGATGTGGAAATTTAAAAAGAAGACAAAGAGATGCTTCTATAGCTACTCAGAACACAATGATAATGACACAGTTGTGCACAGACAATCTATCCACTGGTGACATGGAACTGATAAAGCTTTTTGAAGGATTGCTTATCAATGAGAAAGACGTGACTGGTCTTTTTGTCATATTTTCCCAGCAATCTGAGAGAAGTAGTTATCAAGGGAGATTTTAACAGTTACTCATTCCTTCACTGATAGATAAATTGTCACAATTATTTTGAATTATACTGATAATGAAATGATAACAGTGGTAACAAAAAGCCATGTCTACAGTACAGAAAAGCACATATGCAGAGCACTTTGTGGATTCATAACCAAACGCATTAAAAAAGTGTCACTTTATCAAATCAAAGAGAAGTATAAGACAAAGTAAAGCAGGAAAATAACACAATACATTGTAAAGTAAGAAGTCTACAGGTGACGGGTAGATTCAACCACCACCAAAAATGCCTCCTCATATGAGCAAAGCATATTTACCTAATGGAACTTGAACTATTTGTACCTAAAACGTACAAAAATCCAGCACACATTTCAATCAGAAGTCAGCACTACAGATCAAAACGGCAAGCTATCTTTCTGAACTGCTATATTTTATATAGATGGTACAGGCTCTGGTGTGGTGTGCTGCTCGGTTGCCATGAACAACTGCTCTTTAGAGTATTAACTTTCTGTATCTCTGCTAAATACCTATTTCGTATATGTAGAAAACAATGACTGCTTATAAGGATTAAGCATTTTCATCTCCAATAACAATGGCTAAAAGAAACTGTCCACGCGATAGGCTGACATAGTAATATCCTTTTTTTTGTTGGCTCATTGCATATAAATTGTAATAGACAAAATTTTAAATTTTTACCTTTAGGCTATGTGTAAAAAGAGTACATGAAACATGAACATAATCATATCTAAATGTCTTTTCAATCTATATCTTATTATATATATATACATATATATATATGCAAATGTTCTACACTTTAAAAAAATAAAGAAATCTTAAGCATTTTGGAAACGTGATAATCAGGTTTCTTGGGAGGAATACTCTAATTTCAGAACACATAATTCAACATGAGAGTACTTTCTTCCTAAAAGAGATGTCTGATGAAAGACAATGCACAAATATCTTTGTTTCCTAGTGAGCAAGGCTTATTTATCTCTCTGGTGCAGGAAACACCAATTTTCTTGAAAATCCAAAAACAAACTTTTATGTGGCCCCAGTACTAAACTTGATGTAGACTTTATAATAAGAACTTCATATAACAGTATGAGTCATATATCAAAGAGTTCAAAACAAGAAAATCCCTGTGGCAATGCATAAATGTGATATTTCATGACAAATAGGCTTCATCCTATGAATGTAAAATTGGTTCAACAGCAGAAAAAAATGACAGACACCAAAGGTGAATTGGTGTTTGTCAGAATGGAGATGGCAGTGTTGCTCACAGACAGGAAGGGTAAAAAGATGCCCGTGAAAAAATATGTAATTGTTGTACTCATATCAAAAACCTATAAACTCTACGGTGATATGCAAGATATTCATTAGTATGGCTATAGGATCGGACCATTTCAGGCTCTCTCTCCTCAGCTGCCCAAGGACCTAGCTGGGGACATCTCTCTGGACCCCTGGGAACCTCTCTAGAGTCAAGACTCTTGCCAACCCTAAAATGGCTCCCTTAATTAAGATATATACTTCCCTGCTCCCATACCTACCCTTCCTTTAGAAGCCTAGCCTGTTTGGATGCTCACCTTCCTAGACCTGGATGGAGGGGGGGAGGACCTTGGACTTCCCACAGGGCAGGGAACCCTGACTGCTCTTCGGACTGGAGAGGGAGGGGGAGGGGAGTGGAGGGGGAGGAGTGGGGGGAGGGGCAGGGAAAAGGGAAGGGGGAGGAGGCAGAAATTTTTAATAAAAAAAAATCTCTGTTAATTATTTTATTCTTTTTTAATTAAAATTTCTGCCTCCTCCCCGTTTCCCATTTCCCTCCCCCAATAAAAAATGAAAAAAAAGAATAAATTATTTCTTTTAGTGAAATTCTTAACTATACATATTATATAATGATAATAAACTCAAAAATTTATTAGGAAAAAAAATCTCTGTTCAGAAAAAAAAACCTATAAACTCATTTTATCAGGGCATAAATCAAGGATCTCTCTCTCTTTCTCTCTCTCTCTCTTTCCCTCTCCCCACTTCCCTCCTTCCCTCCTCTCTGTCATTCTCAATCCTTCTGTATATGCATGCTCATGCAATGTATGCTAGATTTCAATGTGAAGCATCTCCTTTCGTTGCTCTCAACCTTATTTTTCAAGCCAGTATCTATCTCTAAACCCAAAGCTCACAACACAGCAAGTATGTAAGACCAGAGACCCTTCTATTTCTGTCTCGCCAGTATTGGAATTACATACTCATGCCTCTTATGTCATGATGGCCATATTTTTAAATGAGTATTGGGTATCTAAGTACATATCTTCTTGCTTGCTTCACTGACTGAGGTCTCTTCCCAGCACAAGTAGTGTGTCTTTATCAAGGTTACTCTTTGAGAGGTTCTCTATCGCATGGTTGGCCATAGCAAGAAACTTGAAATTTTATTATTACAGACTGAAATAAGGGTATATATCCTGTATTCAGGATAAACATAACTTTAAGACATAGTCTTAAAATTTGTAAGACATAAGTATTTTATTGGAAAAATAAAATGTAACTTAACCATATCCTATGCCTAATGTATATAATTCTTTGATGCTTCTAAATTTGTTCTTTGTTTATTATATATTTCTTTATGGATTTTACCTTGAAAAAGCACACTGCTATAAATCATCATGCATGCACGAACAACTACCAGTAGAATGGGAATCAAGCAGTTAAAACTTGGGGGAAATTGAATACCCCCAATATGGAAAAAAATGTTCAAAATCAGACCCACAAAGACATCAGTTAGAAAGGCCCGCATTGTGCAAGGTGCCTATCCTGGGAGGAGCCAGTTTCGTGTCTGTGCTTGTTGTCAGTGAGTTGCTCCTGATCCTGCTTCTGAGCTCGTTTATCATCATCATCTCAAGTAGATGTTGGCTAATGATGGGTAAATGAACAGCAGTGATTTGTATTTGTGAGGATGTTTATTTGCCTGTTGAACATGATTTTTATTAATACAGTCATTTTTCAATCTCTGCCAAGGTGCAGTGATTCATATCCACATAGATCTAAAAACGTGCAAATTAATTTCCTGCCATCAATTCACTTTTCCCCTGAGCAATTTAGGAAACAAGGATTAAAGGCTATGTAAGATAGATAAAACTCCAAGAAAAGTCTATTAGCTATTCACTTGGACCTTATGGGATTTTAAAAGAAAACTTTCTGGACTGTATATAATTTTTTATATTATTTTAATACAAACATTATAAACATTTAAAGTTACATTTACTTGTAATTTGTAAAACATGTCTTTAATGATTATTATTTTTTACTTCTATTTTTTAATTGTGCTGGTTAATATAGTTAGAGAGATAATCATGTCTTGCAATCAATTTGTATAGTACCAAATTCCTTTGAAAAGTAGACTTTTAAGCCTTAAAGGTATTCAATCAAAATAAATCTTTTGACATGGAATCTAAATGTATGTGATATGTATGCTGTGGGTTATACTCATTTATTTTGTTATATAATTTTATATTATTAAATCCCCCTCATAATGTGTTTATAGACCAGTTATATAAGTTGTGGTCCCATTCAGGTTATAAGCAGAGATGGAAGAGCCATGTTTTTCTAACTCTAGGGGAGCACACACTGCGTAGAGCTACTGAGATTAATGCTCAAATGGAGAGAAGAAAATGAGAGGGTGGAACCTGGTTGTTGTTAGGAGGAGACCACTTGTTTCCTGGCAACACAGCTGCTTAGACCCGAAAATAATCCCACAGAAACCATATTATTTGCAATACTGTTTGGCCAATAGCTTAAGCATATTTCTGGCTAACTCTTACATATTAATTTAACCTATTTCTATTAATCTATGCATCACCACAAGGTTGTGGCCTGCCAGCAAATTTTCAGCACATCTGTCTCTGGCAGCAGCTCCGTGGCTTCTCCCTGACTCAGCCTCCTTTCTCTAGGCATTCAATTTAGTTTTCCCTGCCTACCTAAGTTCTGCCCTATCACGAGCTCAAGACAGTTTCTTTATTAACCATTGATATTCACAGCATACAGAGGGGAATCCCACATCACCTGGTGACTCAGCAAAGTAGTACTTAAAAAAAAAAGTTTAATTCTGAAGTTCACATGAACAATTGAGCAAGAGTAAGTCTTTGAAAACAGAAAGTGGGAATTATAAAACACTGCAAGACAAAAACTATTAAAAATCAGAAATCCACCATTTATGAGAAGAAAATAAAAATATTCCTGCTAGATGAAATGTATCATGAAAATATTATGTAACTTAGTGTTGACTAAAACACCCTTGGACTAGAGCCTGATTAAACCTTTTCCCCTTTCTGTCCAAATGATGCCCCATAATGTAGATACATGAAGGTGAAAGAGCCACAGATAACAAAGCAAAACAGAAAGATGAGAAATGAAAAAGCAAAAATTTTCACATCTGTTGAAATTTTCAGCTAGAACATAGAAAATGAGGAGAGTGTACTTTTACCAGATAAAGCACCCTGAAGAGCTACAGAGGCAGTGCGAAGATTTTCTGCGAAGTATATCATCAGAAGAAAGAGGGGCATGGGGAAGGTTAATAGGAGGTAAAGATGACCAAACTAATTATTTATGTGTATGAATATGTCAAAGAATGAAAAATACTTTTAAACATATTTTGAGAAGATTATTAACATAGAATAATATTCTCACAGAGCATTCTAATGTGAATTAGTTATAAACTAGGAGGCTGGTGTAAACATGGGAGTGACGAGAACACCAAAAACGTAAAGACAAAGAAGAAGGAAAAGTTATCTGCCAAAGAAGTCTAAAGGGTCTGCTAACAATTTTATTGTTAATAAAGACTGTCACAACCCTCAGAAGACACAGGGGCATGAACGATATTTTCCAAATGTGTACACAACAATGTTACATGTTTGGATTGCTGTGGTTAATAAGCTGTGAATGCAGTTTATATTTTCTCTCTCATACACCAACTCCAGATTGACGAGCAGGATCAACGAGAGTAGAAGTAACACTATTTGGGAAGAGAAAAGGATTATTTGGAGGAGATAGAGGAGACAATATAGTGTAATGAGGGAGAAAATGGCCAAAGTATATGCTGCAATTGTACGAATATCTTGTTATTTTGTAAAGTGAATATGTCCTAACTTAAGAGTTTAAAGGGAAATTAAAGAGCCAAATTACATTCATCAATCCATTTTGCTTACATTCCAAGTAGAGGTCTTAAACGCTTCTATTTGAATTAGTAGATGCATAGAGCACATGAGTATGAACAATAAATATTCCTGATATGATATAGGTTACTGTGGTGTTTAATGGTAATTCACCATGACAACATCTAGAATCACCCAGGAAGCAGATCTGGATGTGTGTTTATGAGAGATTATCTATGTTGCATTAACTGATGTAGGAAGATAAACTTAATGTGGATGGAACCATCATCTAGGCAAGGGTCCTGAGTTATGTAAATTAGAAGAATGAAGAACCCAAGGATTCCCCTCCTTTCGCTTCTTGACTATGGGTAATAATGTAACCAGTGGTTTCTAGATTGTACTGCCTCCACTTTTTGTTGGGATTCCCTGAACCCTAAAATTGTGAATCAAAATGAACCATTTGTACCTTAAGTCTCTTTTCTTAGGGCTTTTTATTGGGAACAAGAAGCACAACTATCATGGTTACTGAGAGTTTTAAGGAAGACTGTTGCTCTAAAATACCTAATGACTGATGAGGAAATTAAAACTCAGGTGGGATAATTTAAAAACTCCGTTAAGGAATTAATCATCAAGTACCTACCATGTAAGATAAAGCATGCAAAGAATAGGAGAAAAGAAATAAATCAACCCATGACAACTCAACAGAAATAAAAGGGGAAAGTCAAAGTGTAATGCTCAAAAATTTCATAATTCCTTGTTCAGTTCTTTTTTTTCTGAAAGGAGCGGACAGAAAAAAGACCAGTTATAAATAATAATTTTAAACTGTCTGAAATAAAATACATAAACCATTTTAAAGAGTTCATTGTAGGTGTGAGAAATCAATTCGGAATGATTAATTAGAAGACATATTTTAATTAAATAAGTCTCCTTTATGTAGAGAGAAAAGAACATCTTATTAATTACCATTGAATAAGCACTTGATTATTAAGACAGTAATATGAAACTCTTCTTCTTTCCCTGAACAACATGTAAGAGAATGCAACAGCAGACAAATGGCTGACTGCTTTAGACAATCAAACTTATCCACAGGAAATATGATAGATTCTGAGAAGGCATCATTCTGTATCAGCAAACGCTTCAAACCATCCATTAGAGAAAGAGTTAACTAGTATTAAGTAAGAGCCATCACATTTACACACTGGTAACTGTGTGGAAAAGGTAGTTTACTGTGAATAGCTATTACTGTGAATAGCACTGCAGTGTCGGAGCACAGCAAAGACAGCTAAGTGAATGAAGGCTACCAGATAGCCAAGATGTTCATAGCTAACAAAGCTATGTCAGAGATGGACATAGTGAGTACTTCAGCCATCCGTCACTGGGTGGGCATCATACAAACCGCACAAAATCGCCTTCGTATCCCTGGTTGGGCCAGGGCAACAAGGATAGAGCTTGTAGGTTATTCATTGGCATGGTCCATGAGGGTTGAGAGCTCACAAATCTCAGTAAAACTTTTCTCATTTTTTTTTTTTTTTTACGGTTTCTAAGAATCTCTAAAATCTTCTAGATAAAGTACTTAGATGGGGTTTTCCTCTCTTGAGAACCCTAGTGGTATTTAGAAACTACATTTTTCCTTAAATCTTTCATTTGTTTTCTTAGTGTCTCTTAATAAATCATGGGTTATGGGTTTTCACTCCCATGAGAGACCACATCAGTAAACTTCTTTGAAGTAAGACACTGAAATCAAGAAAATTTTCTAAGGTACGGTTTTGTTGATGAGGAGAGTCTGACATTCTCAGTCCTTAGCGTATGTGTGATAGGGTCAAGAAACACTCAGAAACTTCTGTGTTACTACAAAGTGGAAAATTAAACTTTCATTCTGTACAAATCCTAAGACTTTAGGGTTTGTTATTACCACCCCACACATGCACACAGGCACACAGAAACACATGTGCACACACACACAGTCACACAGCTAGAACTCTATATCATCAACAAATTAACAGAAATATGATCATTCCTCTTTGGCTTAGTTGCCTATAAGGATTTCAGACTTCTGAATTTCCAAACTCTAAGGTAATAGGTGTTTTATGAACCACTAAATTTGTGATTATCTATTATATAATAATGGGAACTCGTGAATATAGTTACATGCTGTGATATTTACAAAAAAAGTTGGGAAGTTTAAAATGAACTAAATGTGAAAAGTTATTGTAGGTAAATGGTAAATTTTGTTTTAGAAATCTCTTTATTCATGCATATATCTATAGTAACAGATGGTAGAACATAATTAAACTGATTATATAATTTTCAAAGTATGTTGTAAATGACATTTGCAATGATCCTTTTAAAAATTACTATGCATAGTTATAAAGAAAGGAAACTGGTAAATTCAATGTTAATCTCATTCACAGAGATAAGTTTTATTAAGGCATCTCTAATGCACTGATGAAATTACTCAGCAGAAGGCATTTGCCACACAAACCTGAGCACCTGACTTTTATCCCCTGGAACCTAAGAAAAGAAAGATGGAGGGGGGAGGACCTTGGACTGCCCACAGGGCAGGGAACCCTGAGTGCTCTTCAGACTGGAGAGGGAGGAGGAGAGAAGTGGGGCACGGGGAGTGGGTGGAGGAGGAGGGAAAAGGGAGGCCGGGAGGAGGCGGAAATTTTTAATAAATAAAATAAAATAAGTAAGAATAAAAAAAAGAGAGAGATGATTGATGCCACACATTGTCTGTTTGCTCCACAGGACTACCCTGGCACACATGATTCCTTCCCAACACAAACACACACATTCATATATTATAACAAGAATAATAACATCATATTAAGATTAACTTTACAGAAAATCATTTAGTTATGCTCACAATTAAATGAAAAGTTTAAGTTTCTTATACAACAAAATATGAATGACATTTAACTAGTCTACATATTCAGATTTTACAAATTTTGTTGTCCAATTTTACTGAGTCTTTAGCCAGTATACAAATACACATATGAACATAGACAATATATACTTATATTTGTATTTATATCCATTTGTGTGTCTCTTTTATTTTGTTACTATCATTCCAATGAATGAAGCAAGGTCTTTTTAGAGTCAGAACTTCTACTCATTTATCTTTACTGGACTCATTTTGATAATCCATCTTTGAGGTGGCTGCATTTTCGTATTACATGAGTCTTGGAGAGGAAGTACATTATTTCCCTGCTGTTTTCCTCATGAAGAATGAGAACATTGTCTCTTCATTAATCACAGCTTTTCCATGTGCAAGGTTCTTAGTCTGCACTTTCTTCTCTTCAGTCATATTTCAGTGCATTGCTTCATTTCCTGACATTTTCCACCATGTAGAATACATTCAAGGTCATGTGCTAATTGACTCTATTTACCTGAAGTTTTAAAACTTCCTATTTGAGAATTTCATACATGAATATAGGCTGTTCCCTCCAGCTACTCCCAAACTCCCCACAACTTTTCTCTTCCATCTTCATAAACTCTTTATGTATTTTTTTTTTAATTTTCATTTTATGTGTTTGCATGTTATGCGCAAAGTATTCTTACATCCTACACACATGCCTGGTATCTGCAGAGACCAGAGTAAGGTACTCGATCTTCCTGAATTGGAGTTACAGATGTGAACTGTCAAGTGGGTGCACTAGAAATTGAATCTAGGACCTCTGAAAGACAATGAGTGTTCTCCACTACACATCATAGCACACTCTTTGGACATTCATATACTATTTTATTTAAGTCTACTTGATGTGGGAGCCCCTCTGTGGGCTGTGATTAGCATTAACGAATAAGGAAACTAACTACCTTGGCCTGTTTATAGGGCAGAACTTTGGTAGGTGGAGAAGATGGAACTGAATTCTGGGAGAAAGAAGGACAGAGTCAGGAGATGCTATGGAGCCACCTCCAGATTCAGACATGCTGGAACTTTGCTGGTAAGCCACGACCTCATGATGATACACAGATTAATAGAAATGGGTTAAATTAAGATGTGAAAGTTAGCCAATAAGAAGTTAGAGGTAATAAACCAAGCAGTGTTTTAAATAATACAGTTTCCCTATGGCTATTTTGGTTCTGGGCGGCCGGGACGAACAAGTGGGCCTCTTCTCCTATATGTACTAAGTTCACCGATTTTTTTAAAATCTTTTTATGAAAGCTGAAATAACTAGCAGATAGATGTGTCTCTGTTTCTTGTAATATGTTATAATGCTGTTAATTGTTAGGCTTTTCTATTATGGGTAGAAAAAAACATGACTAAGTTCTTACTTCAGATTTCTTAGCTCCATCTCTCCTCAGGTCTCATTCATGCTGGGCTTCTCTTCTGTTATTCATCCCTGTGTTTCCCATATGCAATTCTCCACCCATTTTCTCATAGATTCCCCCTTCACTATGAATTAAGATAACTCTCCCAGTCTCTAAATTATAAAGAAAAACTGATTTATGAATTACATATAATATTTTGTAGCTAGGAATAGTGTATATTTAGTTCTCTGTTTACATGGCTAGTTCTCATCTCAATATACATCTCTAACTTTTTATTTTACCAGAGGTCAATGGACAAAGGAGAGACATATTTGACAGTAGATTCTCCTAGTATACTAGGAGTGATAAGTTGTTTTAAAGGCCCAACATAGGTGCTGTCATAGAACAATATTAAAGAAAATCTAGTGGAAACTACTTGAGATGATACAAGTGTTACACCTGTACACACATGCATGCGCACACACACACAACCAATGCACTTTCCATATTGAATTTGACGGAAAGGATATTCTATGGTTGTATATCTTTCCATTTTATGAGCCAATATCAGAACGTACTCAAGAAGCCCATGCAAAGACTGACCTTGTGTTAATTGGAACATTTATGATTAATCAGTGCCGTGTTACTGTCAATATCCCTGATCTAGTTATTGCTGCTGTACCCCAAACTTTCCAAGTCAGTATAGCCCCTTTTCCTACCATTCCGCAGATAATCCTGGAAAATATGAATTGTGCTGAACCCTCCAACAACAGTGGGACCTGCACATTTGCTCACAAGAAGAGACATCTAGACTAATTGGGGAATCGCCCTCCTTGTATATGTCATGCTAATGACCACTGACAGTGATAAATGTATAGGATTATGCCAGCACACTGAGTTCCCATCTGAATGGTAGTAAAACAAATGAGGTTTGCAGAAGTTTTACCACCGCAGAATACACTGTTCTTATCAAGTATTTCAGCATCCAGGAACAATTCTTCAGGGGAAATGTTTGAATGGAAGCAGCAGACTTAAGCTTCAGTGTCATTATAAATTGATTATGAATTCCAGAGGTCAAGATTCCACATAAAAAGTAGAAATCTTGCTCGAAACCGCAGAAAATTGCTCTAGAAAGGAGTGTAGTGTGTATTTTCTCAAAAAGTCAGTATTATCTGTAGTAACTATTTCCAGAAGGTAAATAATAATTCTCCCCCAAAGAATAGACCAAAATGTCCAGGTCTTGGTTAAATAACTGCCATCTTCCCTAAGTTTTGTTCCTGATTCCAACTTAAGAAAACCCTATTATATTTATTGACATATCACACACACACACACACACACACACTTCTGTATGCACTATAATCATCTTTGTCATCCCTATCAAAATAATATGTTTTTATTTTTTATGTTTTTAAGATTTATTTTATTTTACACGTGCATTTTGACTGCATAAATATGCATGTATGATAATAACAGCATAAGTCACAAGATGGCATCAGAGCCCCTGGAGCTGGAGTGACAGATGCCTGTGAGTCACCATGCAGGGGCTGGAAACTAAGCTAGGTCACTACAGTCAGTGCTCTTAACCACTGGGCCATTTATCCAATATTCAGTCCTAAAATTTTGGTGCTAATTTTATTTTTAAAACTATGATAATTGAGAATGTCCCAAATTTGTCTTTCTGAGTAGAGTTATACAAACCAGATATTATAATGGGATCTAACCTATAGATTTCCATGCCAACAACTCTAAGATCTATTTCTCTGTTTATTTAGTTTACGTTAACTTTAGTGGGATGGGTCTTGAAAAATTGTCCAGTCCAGCTGGAAAGTCAGGATTATTTTTGATGTTATGTCTATTTCTTTCATGGTAGTCCTTTTTACAAAATCATGTCTTTCTGTTTAATTCATTAATACTATATTGATAGTTTTCTGTGTCTTAGTTTACTTATGCTCCTGAATTTTTTCCATTTCCTTTCATAAACAAATCTCTATGATATTACCTTTGAGTGAGTAATCTATTTTATAGAGACCTATTTCACTTGTATTTACAAATTTCCTGCAAATATATTTATATAAATTTTTATATTATATGTATACATGCTAATATACTTATACATGAAAATATATATTTTTTAATTACCAAAGCACATGTAGGAGGCAAAGAGACTTTTGTCTTCCCTTTATTTCTATTCACTTTGTAGCCCTTAATACATAGAACCACACTATAGTACTTCAGATATGGATTATAATTTTTTCATTGTTTAAGTATCAATATGTGTGTTATTATGTATCTGTGTATGTATGGTTTTTATCTTCCTTTATTTATTCAATCAATTTATTTCTTATTACTCCCTGTAATAACATCCTTCAATTTCTTTTTTTTGTTGTCGTTTTGTTTTTGTTTTTGTTTTTTGAGACAGGGTTTCTCTGTGGTTTTGGAGCCTGTCCTGGAACTAGCTCTTGTAGACCAGGCAGGTCTCGAACTCACAGAGATCTGCCTGCCTCTGCCTCCCGAGTGCTGGGATTAAAGGCGTGCACCACCACCGCCCGGCCATCCTTCAGTTTCTTAAAGGGACGTCTTCCCCGCAGTGACAGGGAACTGTTTTCCCTTATGATAACACTTGGTTGTGCTTTCGGTGTTTGCTTGGTCTGGGTAGATGGAAATAATGACAGAAGACAATAAAAGGACATGTGAGGGTAAGTAAGGGAATGCTAAAGAGAGAGGTCATTTATTTGGTTCCCTATGAAAATTACACTCTTTGCTCCGTGCCTCCTCTTAACCCATGACCTCAAGAATACAAAGTATACATAATTACCATTAAATGTTCCATTCTCAAATAAAATCACAACAGGGATTAAGGATTTCGTTAAAGAGGACTTCCATCTTCAGACCGAAACCGTGACAGAGCTTCAGGACAGTAGACTCTAATCAAATTACCTTCTAAGCAGGAGCACGATGAGGACACTAACAGAAGCGTAGGCTCTGGGGTATCAGCTAATTGCTAGAGAATTTGTGCTGCTATTTCAGTCTGTTCATTCCACTTCCTTGGTTTTTCTCATATGTGTGCAAATTAGATTCATGCAATTGAATTCATATATTGTTATTCAGAAGACAATTGGTAGAGATATTTGTTGATGGATTCTACCAGTGAGTTTTTATGAATGCTAATATTATACCAGACAAGTTTCTAAATTATAAGAATGTTTATTTAAGCAGTAATTGGTGTTGTAGTACTGAGTATCCTTGTGCCAAATATTTGATTAACACATGTCATTTGAAGAAGTCTCTGCATGTTTTTTTCAATTAAACATATTCACATGACTTTGCTAACTATTTAAATTAAACAATCCAAATATTTTATAAACATCTAAAATTCTGAACGAAAATAATAATATAAAAATTACCACAAATGCCATCTGCTTACTTTTCTGTGTAATACACCAATTTCAGTGTACAACAGAATGCTTTCTTAGAGTACAGAATTAAGCTTTAAAAAAATCTTTATTTATTAACAATAAATGCTGACTTAGTTCTTACTGTAGTTTACTAAAATCTGCTTTAAAAGGAAAGATAGGACAATTGGTATCAAGGAAGGCTGAAGAACATTTGCATTCAGGAAACTGACTGAGGCGGAAAGCTCATTGCTGGTTCAAAGCCAGCCTGTTTGACCCTGTGTCAAACTCCCCACACTCTTCAAGGATCCCAAAATAGCACTGAAGAAAGTGTTTTGTTGTTCTGAAACCACAATATTCATCACTGTGATACTCCTAAATCAAGCTCCAAATAAGAATGTGTGTTCAGTACTTTTCATAAGAAGAGAATAATCATTTTGCCAAATCTTGATATGGCATTTATAATTATTTTACTTGTCATCATGTAAAAGACCAATCAAACTTTTATCTTCAATGTGTCTGCAAAGAATGTACAAATATCCATACCATATACTATATATGAGAGCTTTGGGTCAACTTATGAAAATTTAAGATATGTGAGGTAGTCTATATTTGTTTTCAGACAAGTCATTGCGTGCATTGATTTTAAATGTTTGTTTTTTGATATTTCTCGGCTCTCATAGAATGATTTTTTTTTCTTCTGAGTTTGGGTAGTCTAATAATAGATTACATACACAAAAAATGTATGATGTTCAAAGAGGAAAAAAATCTTTCAGCACAGAATTCAGTGACTGGTCTAGCTGACTTCAACATTGAACAGTCTTGCTCACAAACGTAGCTCCATTTCATGGAACATTTATTATGTTAACAACCAAATATGCCATTGCCTCGGCTTGGCAAACATGACAAGATGCCAGCTGTAAATATTAATAATAATTTCCTCCTGCAAAGAAGTTACCTCAACACATTTGAATTTATCAAATACCAATGACAGGATGTAGATACTTAATGTGATTCTGAGTGAAATTATTGTAAGAGCGTCTTCATGTCCCTTACCCTTTTATGAGCTATCTTTAGACACCACACTTTTTTTTTTAATTCCTGAAAAGAGTTTTCCTGGCCTCTGAATTTACAAAATCTTTCTCTTGAGTGCATTTTTTCATGATGAGGGTTTGACAGCAATTTTATTTTTGTTTACTTTTTTTCATCTTTCTCTATTAGGAAAAGAATAAAACATAGGACATTTGTTTACAGAATTTATGGATCTAGCATAGGAGAACCCTGCATTGTTACTTAAATTGTGAATAATAGGGCACAGCCTTTCAGGTTCATATCTACCATTTTGATATCAGAGACTTAGGTATAAAGTTCACCAATATCATTTTATTATTTATATTATATTGTTTATATATATTCTTTTGTACATATGAATTATATGATTACATGCGTATGTCCTCTATATCAGCTTGACATATGACATATAGCAGAAACAAACTGTGTAGGAGGCTGGAGAGATGGCTCAGTGCTGAAGAACACTCACACAAAGGAGATCATAACCACCTCTCACTTCCACTCTGAGAAACAAAACATCCCTTTTCAAACCTTCCATGCACCAGGATGGACATGCAGATAGGCACATAAAAAAGAGAAATAAGTGAAAGATAAAAAAAGGCACTTATGAAATACATTTTTTTCATCTTATGTCACAGTAAAAAGCCAAGAAACATCCCAGAAAAACTGCCAGGAGGACACGTGAGGGGAAGAGCAATCAGCTTTGGAACCCATGGAAAACGGCTCATGTACACAAGGAGTGTGTCTCAGAGAGATAGGGCTCTGAAGACTGTGTTTCCTAAGGACCTCATGCAGTTATTGAATAGCTCTGCTTATTGCTCTTGTGTTCACCACATACTTAGTAATCTAAGAGCTGTATGAAAACTCTAAGGGGGTTTTGAGCAGTGTCATTGGTACATTAACAGTGAGGGACTTTTTTCAAGCATTATTGCTAGAGCAGATTAATGATTCAACTACCATCCTTCGAAAGAGATTAGAGATTTATGTTGTTAGTGAAGTCAGTTTAAGATGTTTTGGTTAATGGCTTTGATGTAGAAAATCTTGGGAAACAATTTAAAGTTTAGAAAGGCCCAACTTTTAATGGTTGTGCAAAGGACTCATTGAGGGTAAGAAACAAGAACAAAAGCAGCTTTGGTTATTACTAGATGATGTACCTTTCTTTATAAATATGAGTTGGGGACCAAAGGCAATGATTAATTTCTTGTACCATTTTTGCTCTCGGCTTCTTGGTATGATTTAATAAAAATTGTTGATGAGTGAAGTTTACTCTGAGGAATTAAGGTATAAATTGTTTTTTTATATAAAAACATTTATATGTGTGACTCTTTTTAAAAAACTTTATAAGATTATCTTTTGAGATAAATAATAACATAATTGATTTTTTCTTTGTAACTACAAGCAGTTGCCAGCCAGTACAAACTGGATAAAATATGCTTGGTTTGCTTAAAACTTTGCTAATTAATTATAAAAGAATCTTCTCTTTTGGATGAAGAGGAAATGGTGGAAAATTAATACAAAGAAAAAATTTTAACTACTACTGGACTTCTAAGAAAAGCATTTAACTTGTGATCATAATGTGATTTCTTCCGGTGCAAAGATTTCAATTAGCTTTTGGAAAATAAGTGTTTTATAGTTATGAGATAAATTTTTTCTTGCATAGAAAATTTTTCATTAGGAAATATAGAAGGAATAAATAAAAATAGAAGAGGTAAAATGAAAACATCAAGAAAGATGTAGAAAAAAAACACCAGGAAATATGTAGAAGGAGAACACCAGGAGGGATGTAGGAGAACAACTGGGAAGAAGAGGAAGGAAAACAGCAGGCTACAAGAACAGAGTAAAAACAAGCAACAGAAAGAAAAGTAAATGAAGAATTAGGCTTTGGCCCTCAGAATATTCTCCTGCTTGTGTATGCATTTTTTATTTGCCAACGACTAGGCATGGAGCTGACCCAGGAGTGTATTTGATTTACCCAGTGATGCTCCATTGCAGAATACTGGTTTTCCCTGTTCCAGAAAGTACCAATTGCAAACAGATTCTTGGTTAGGGATTGAACTTTCTGTCAACGTCTTCCTACAGGGATTGTGTCTGGTTTGAACTTGGATATGTCTTGTAAGTGCTATCACAATGTGTATCAGTGCTGCTGTGTCCAGACGACAATGTCCCCTTGGAATCAAGCACCAACTCTGGCTCTTACAATCTTTCCCACCCATCTTTTCCACAAAGATCCCTGAGAATGAGGGGGAGAGGTTGATAAAGACATCCCTTTTGAGGTTGAGTACTCTACACTCCCTTATTCATTCTCTATGTGTTTTCAAATTATGCATCTCTGCATTGACTACAATTTACTGAAAGAATAAACCCTAATAAGAGTTTACCAGTGCTCTTATATGTGGGTATAGTAATATGTCTTCAGAAGTAATTTTATTACTATATCTATCTATAACAAGAATAGTAGTAAGTTTTGCCGTAAAGTCTATGACCTATCTAGTCTCAGGTTAAGGGCCACTTTATCAGTGTCAGATATGAGTTCCATTATATGTCCCATATCTCAAAGAGACATTTGTGCCACTACTGCATAAGTAAATTTTAGGAGCTGGTCACTGTGGGAGATTGCAGGGTTCTTAGATGAGTGATAATGATGGTGGCTTTTCTTCGTTGCTATTGTGCATAGTACATTTCTGCATCATGAATGCTAATCAGTAGAAGGGAAGCTTCTAGTTAGGCACCAACTTGATTGCTCAGTGTTCAGTGACATAAGTAAATGTTATCTCTGGCAAAGGAGTATTATTTAGACTGAGGAAGGTAACGATGAGCACTGGCAATATGCTGTGGTGTTTGAAGGGTTTACAGGCCTCTTTTGGCCAATAACTCATGAACATTTAATACATCCCTGGCACTGGGAGTATTACTTGAAAGCATAAGAAATCTAGTTGGGATATTGTCTTCCTGATTATATGATAACTCCATTTAGATCCAATTCACATATGTAAATATTTTAGGAAGTTTCTGCAATAATACATTTCCAAGTGGCTTTATCAAAAGGCCTTTATTGTTAGTAATTTCTACCCACATTATTTTCTTTACTCTGCCCTCCCATCATTCTTACCAGTAAATTCTCTTGTTCTATTTAACCCTTTGTCTTATTTGGGGCTAGTATTATCATGATGATACAATATGACCAGAAGGAAAATGGGGAGAAAGGGTTTATTTAGCTTGCATATTCTTAACCATAATCTATTGAGGAAAATCAAGACAGGAACTGACAAGAACCTGAAGGCAAAAGTAGATGCAAAGGTCAGGAAAGGTAAAGTTTACTGTTCTGATTCCCCTGGCTCCATCAGCCTGCCTTTTTATAGAACCCAGAATTACCAGCTTGGCCCTCCAACATTAATCACTAGGTAAGATATTCTACAGGATTACCTATGGCCCCATCCTCTGCAGGCTATTTTCTTGACTTAGTTTCCCTCCTCTCAGATGATTGCAGCTCGTGTCAAGCTGACATAAAACTAGCCAGCTCACCATTTATTTTCTTCATTACATTAAATTCTAATTCCCCTTCTTTGGATAACCCCCGCCCCAACTCTTACTAGCTACCAAATTTGTGTGGTTATTATAAATGAAACACACATATCTAAAGCACATATATAATATCCACAAATAAGATAAACCATACAATATTTATCTTTCTGGGTCTGGGTTACCTTACTCAGGAAGATTGTTCCTAGCTCTGTATATTTCCTGCCATTTAAATTATAAATTATTTAAAGATATCAAATTTGCAGAGCAGAATAATGGCCTGAAGATCGGAATAGAACTGTCTTGGAGTTGGATGAATTTGAGAGCATTTAAATATAAAGTCTGCCTGGGATCAAGAAAAGTGGTTACTGAATAATTTCTCTCCCTCAAATTATAAACTTATAAACTCTCCCAGGGAAACTTGACATTATTCTAGAAATAAATTTAGCATGTTAAAGAAAGAGATCACCACTGGAAGAAATATCAGAAATCTGACAGGTTGTATTGCAAAGGAAAATTTTATGTGTTAACAAGTTTTGATATAATTTAGAGACAAAAATTATAAATCAACACACTGAATAAGAAAAAATAATGCATTGAATAAAATATTCTAAATAGTCTCAAAACTAACTATAATGATAAAATATGAACAAACTTTCCAGTATTAGAAAAATGAAAATCATTTTTGAATAGGAAAGCTACATAAAGAAATAAGTTCTATTGGACCAGCGCAAAGGAAAGCTGAGACAAGCGGATTGCTACAGCTATGACTGGGTTTTGAGACATGTTCCAGGTCAGAAGAGAGAATAGAGAAAAGCTTAATATTAAAGAAAAGTCAAAAATATCTATTCAAAATAGGAAAAAGTACTGCTGACATTAAGAAAATAACTAAAAATATTGCTAATTTTTTTTAAAAAATGACATATTGAGTTAAAAAGGTTTTGTTGAGAATTATTCAAAGCAATGCATTAGCTGTATTTTAGCATTACTGAACTTTAAATATAATATATAAAATATACAATAAAAATGCATAGTCTCATTTGGATTTAAAATATAGAGACATAACTTTATATAGTTTATTATTCCATGATTATATAATGCAAAATATTCTAAGGATGAAACACTACAAAATGTTCAACTTTGACTTCATATGAAATATAAATGATGCAAATGTGTATGACCAATTTATTATAAATACCAAATAGAAGCTGTTTAAAACATATCAGTGTTAAAATAACATTTAAGATATCAGGTAAATTACTCAAAATAATAGCATATAATATCAAATATCTAGTAACAACCAAAATCACAATGTTATGTCTCAGCTGTAGCTCAGGGACAAAGCCTTTTCTAGTACCTGATAAGGCCGACATTGTAAACTTTCTCAACAATAACAAAAATAAGAACTTGAAGCACTATTACAGGGGAAATATATGTTAGTGAAACAAGGTAAGCCATATTGAAATACAAATATTTGATGCTATTTAATATACGGTCTTAATGTAATTAATGTTAATTATCTACAAATAATTATTAAATGTGGCTTCTCTTTTTCATGTAATATGATGATTTTAATATAATACATGAAAGATGCTAATATTAACTTGTTGTAAAAAATACTGAATAAAATAAAATTGGCCTTTGGGTAGTTTTTTCCGCAAACACAATACACAGTGCTTTACCATAAACTATTGATCTGAATCTAATAGAAGTATTTTGTAATATTTGCAACATTACTACCAATATAAACATTGCATATGATTTTAAAATGTTCAAAAACATTGACATAAATATACTAACTTGAAATATCTGGAAATTTATTATTCCACAGTGCATTACATCAAGCCAAAAATTCAACCTTCATCAATAGGGTTTAACATCAAGGAATCTGTCTCTTTCGCCTATTCCCAGTGCCTAGGAATCATCGCATGCTACAACTAAGAGTCCTATCCTACCGGGCACTGCGCCCCCGTGTCTGCTCTCTGTGCACTGTAACGCAGTTCGCGAGCTTCGGGCAAGGGGCTGGAGGTTGAGATACACAAACACACACAGACAGAGAGACAGAGACACGGGTCATCTTTGAATTCACCAAGAATGCCCCCTTTATTGTGTTCAGGGGCAGATTATATAGAGATAGCCACGCCCCAGCCAAACTCACCAGTAACCACTCTCCTGCCATCAGGAACTCCTGAAGGTCTCGTGCTCAGAGCAGCTGTGAGCACTCAGATCAGGGGATTACAAGAAATTCAGAATCTGGGGACTCACTGCTCCCAACACTATCCTCTCTGTACAAAACCAGTAACACAGTCCAGAGATATCCATTCTGTCCAGTGATCTTCTTCCTCCACAGTATCGGCTCCTCGCCTTGAGTAATGGAAGACAATTTTCCTTTAGGACCAAATGAACCTCAGTCGAAATCTCTCCGATCTTCTGTATCTCTAGCAGGAAGCTGATGCATAAAGTCCTATTTTGTCCATGGAAGTGTCTTAGATTCTTGTGATAATGATGCTGACCATTTGAAGCAGTCTAACATGAGAAACGAACTTTGTAGAGATCAACTGATCAAGAGTATTGGGAAGGAAGACTACAATTCATGACTATGGTAAGTAGAAAGGAACGACACCAATTTCTTACAAATGAAAGAGGGAAGGATCTATAATGGATGGGGCAGAGTCAGAGATGTTGAACTGTTGGCTTTGGAGATTGGACATAAACATCTGTGTTAACCAAGGCAAGTAGCAACTAGAAGCTGGACCCGATTTTCCCTAAAGTGTAGACAGAAGTTTCTTTCCCACCTGGTCCCATTGCCATCCAATCCCCTCCCCCGCCCCCCAAAAATCATATTAATTATAAACTGTTTGGCCAATTAGTTAAGTTTTATTATTAGCTAGATTTTACAACTTAACCCAAAATTCTTGCCTATGTTTACTCACGTGGCCTGGCACTTTTTCTTAGCAACACATTCTCATCCTGCTTTGTCTGTGTCTGACTTAAGACTGACACTTTCTGCTGTCCTCTTCCCACTATTCTCTTAGTCTGGTTGCCCCACTGTACTTTCTGCTTAGCTCCTGACCAATACAGGTGATAAATCTTTACAGTTCACAAGAGCATTATCCCACAGTAGTAAAGTCACAAAGAAGCCAGCTTTAGGAGGTCTTTGCTAAGTGATCTGTGGTCCTGTGCATAGTTATTTGATAAATTCTCAACCTAACCTGAACCAATCAAATGTTCTCCTCTAGAGTAAAAATATTTAAGTCAGAGGAAATACAGTTTCCAAATTCTATGAAGTGTATTCATATCAGCACTCCAAAAATACCTTCAGAATATTTTAATCTCATTTTTATTAATCTTTTAAAGCAGAATGTAAGAATTTCATTCTTTGTGCAAATCAATTTGTTGATGTCTTCATGAGGGTGCTATGTCCAGCTCAGTTTTATTGTTGTTGCTTTTATTGTTAATTATGTTAAAAAGTCTCCAAGTAGCCTATTTGCTGTTAAAACCAAAGGGGATATACACGTATAAAATTCTAAATCATATGCCAAATTTTCGATCTGTGATGGACACTGAGTCTTTTCCTTTAAATACAGCTCATTTAAATAAATAGAATAAGCAAGTTTTCAGACATACTAAGTGATTACATACCACTTTGTGTTTTCATTTCCTCTTTAAGTCTTTATCATCTTCATAAAGTTGTATTGAAGGTTGTTTTCTTCTGCTTCTTCTGAGTTGGCATGTTCAAATCTTCCTGTCGTAGAACCACAAAGTCCTGGTGGTTCCATATTGGTCTGTATGTTGTTGGATGTTTTCTTACACTGCCGTCTGTCCATCCCTTTCTCCAGTAGGTGCAGGTGGGGCCTGTGCTTCAAGGGGTCCCTCTCCCTCCAACGGATAAAGGTAGGACCTGTGGCTTAGGTGTTCACTCTTCCTCTCGGTCTAGGCAGGTAGGTGCCTCTAGTGGATATTGATACAGTTCTGGGATTCCTCTTCAGGAGTATTCTGGGCAAGGCTCTCTCCAGGGTCAGTCTGGGCCAAGGTCTTATCCAGAGGTGGTCTGGACTAAGGCTCTGGTGGTTATAAATGCAGGGGAGAATTGCAGTGCATGTGTCAAGGCTCATCTGGGTCTTCAGGGCTTGGCAGGTGGGGTGGGGTAATGGGATGTTCCTTCAAGGACAGGAACCTAGACAGCTGAGCCCTCTAAGTGGGAACCTGACGTGTACCTCTTCCTGGGCATTCTGGGCCAAGGATCCAGTGGTAACTAATTAGAGATTTTCAACAAATTTGATATTTTAAAATGTAAATACTTATATAATGGAATTGTCAGTTATGATAAATACAACACAATCCAGTTTTCTGCTTTAAATGATATTCATAAACAAATTTAGTAAAAGAAATATGCAATTATTAACAAATAAAATTCATGGGTAACTTCCTACACCTAAAGGCATTTTTTATTTCAAGATTATACTTTTTAGAAAAATTAAAATCTTCTTTATTGCTGTTATGGTTTTGTAAGATAAAAGTAATGTCAATGTATTAAAACCTTGTTAGTACAATGCACTATTTGTGAATTTGTCACAGAACTAATAAGTAGAATAGGTTTTTTCTGACTTGAATTTTACCTATACATAAATTCATAATATATCAAGCTCTGATCAAGATTCCAAATAATGTGTTGATCTTCTATTTCTTATTTTACTTTAACACATTTCAGCTGACACTGTGAATCCTGTATGTGAAGGTGAGATGTATTATTCTCTGCCAACATGAAGCAGAGACAGAACATTGGGTCTACTAGGTCGAGGGGGTGGGAGGGAGAAAGAAGTTATTCCAAGGAATAAATTGCTTTAAAAGCAAACAAAAACACACCACCATATGTCTTGATTCTAGCTTGAATTTTACATTTTTAACACGAGTGTTTGCTCAATAATATCTTTGGAGATTAGTTTTATATCACCCTATTTATATGTGTTTCCATATTTTATAATTTAAGATACAAAAGAAAGTAATTCCTTGTGCCTTATGCCATGTAAAAGCTGGTCGTCTGTGAAGTTGAAGCTCACTTCAAAGCAGCAAAGTGATTTTGCTGATGATGCTTTTTTCATATGTAATGTCTTTGTCCACCTTATCGCACTTTGTAATTATTCGATTAAATTGTCATTTATGTTTTCTAGACATTTTCTTAATCTTCCATCAGTTTATAAACAGTTACACAGAATTTTAGGTAATATGTTTATATACAAATACCAGATTTATACACTCACATAGAAATGTGATCAACTTTGAGCATAAATATTGACTTTCTACTTCTATAATAAATATTCATAAATTTGTAAAATATTATTCAAATAAGATTATAATTTTATTTCAATAACATTAATATAAAAAGAGTTAAACTATTTCAGTTCTTTTTATTTGTAATTGATAGGAAGGTGGTACATTATAGAAGAGCAGAATAAGTGCAAATCTATTCATTAATTGACAACCTCCACTTTTAATGGATTGTCTTATATTTATGTTTGTGCACAGTGCTTTAGGTGGCCAAAAATGATCAGAAGATGACACCAGATCCCATAAAACTGGGGTTATAGGAGGGTACAAGCTGTTAGTCATGGGTGCTAGTAACTAAACTTGTATCTCCTATAAAAGAAGCAAGTACACCTAACTGAGACATCTTACTACCCTTAGATAATATCTTCATCTCATCTATTTTTACATGAGTATGCTTTCAATACCATTCTGTGAAATCAAAGACTCATATTTGTTGGATACAATCAACTGAGATAATGAATGTTTCAGTGGTTTTCAACCATTTAGAATTGAGCAACTCTTTCAAGGGGTCACTTTTCAGATACCCTGCATATCAGATATTTATATTACAATTATAACAGTAGTAAAATCACAGTTATGAAGTGACAATAAAAATAAATTTATGGTGGGGATCACTACAACAAGTGCACTGTTATGAAAGCACATTAAATTAGTATGATGTAGTAAAATTCTATACCTATTGTCTATAAAACACTTCTTTTTTTGTTTTGTTGTTGTTGTTTTTGTTTGAGACAGGGTTTCTCTGTAGCTTTGGAGCCTGTCCTGAAGCTAGCTCTTGTAGACTAGGCTGGCCTCGAACTCACAGAGATCTGCCTGCCTCTGCCTCCCAAGTGCTGGGATTAAAGGCGTGCACCACCACTGCCCGGCCTATAAAACATTTCTTAAAAGAAATAACTGCAGATAATGTCTGGCTTATGACAAAAGACATCAGAAAACACAAGGTTGCTAAAGAGTTATTGTTCTTAAAATGTACCTTGTGTATAGAAACAAAATTCTACCAATGTGCAATAATTGGATGATAATCTTCTCTATTTTGGAATATTTATAAAGTTGGTACAAAATAAAGTAATGCACAAGATTTAAGAGATAGAAGAAAAACTGTTACTTTTCTTAACCTAATAACAGATCAGAGCTTCGGGTGGCTCATTATTTCCACTCTCTCTGTTAAAACAGGCTACTGTGAGCAATGCATCGCACCCCACTAGAGCTGAACCCCCTTTATCACTCTGTCAGTCTGTAGTTCCCCCAATAGGTTACTTATGGAAAAGGAAAGTTTTGTTAGAATATGCTGAATGGGCTTAGACACTGCTTGAAAAGGCTGTGGAAAAGGGAAATCGAACAAGAGTAAATCAAAAAGTAGGAAAATAAGAAGACTAGAATCAGGGAAGCCTTTGAAAGTTTGATATAAAGTAGACACATCAAAGGCCCTATCAAAGCAATAATTTATTAGAAGTAAATTAATTTTTACCTATTTTTCTTGAGATATACAATTGATAACTTTAATTATACGTAATTTTATGATGTTAGCTACAACAATCGTGCTGTTGACTACTAAATTATCTAATAAATAAGTTTATTGAAATTTAGAATTCTCCTCAATGGCATGTGTTTTAGAAAACAAGAGGCCCTAATTTTAGTCTTGTGTGTGTGAATTCACAAACATCTGAACATACTGCATAAAGTTTACCTTTGATTTTAGCAGATTTTCTTGTATTTGTTTAAAGTATTTCTTACTCATCTCAGCAAGGGCTATAAGTATTCCAAATCAATGAAAACACTGGCCAGTAATCCTCTATTTGAAATGACCCTGTCCTTTAGGCTGAATACAACAATCTTTCTCTTCTCCCCCTCTGGCAGCAATGTGTTCATCTATTTTAGAAGACAGCTCTCCTCACTTTAACGATTTGGCAATTTTGAATTCACATAGATTTTACATATCTGACTTAAATGCTCCTGATGCATATAGTAGCAGAGAAAATATGAGAGTATCAATTATGCTTATTCATGTGAATGATGACCCAAATGTTATAGATGGTATGTCTTCCAGACAGGTGGAATGACAAAGAGGCTTTGAGACAAAGGTGTGACAAATTAGAGATTGAAAAGCTGGACAATTTGAATGCAATTAAATGGTAATTTTCTGTATTTCGAAAATGAGATGTTTTGTGGGGTTTATCACAAATGCTTGTGTTTTCTTATAATTCTTAACTAAAAATATAACCACAAAGACGAGGGGAACAGAAAGTGAGCACTTCAGAGAATGAAGCAGTCAGTCATGAGGACAAAACTCTTGTGAACAGTTTTTTCCCCTGTTAAGGAGAACCTTGGGAGCTCATTAGTCCATTCTTACGTGCAAAGTGAGTGAGAAGACACCACCAATAAACCCAAAAGATACACTTACTTAGATACAGAGTGTGTCAGAGCTTAATTTTAGTATTTCCGGCCTCCAGAACCATGGAAAACAATACCGAGTTCTTTGTAAGTCACATCAGCATCCTGATGATGCCAGATTTTCACAACTAGGCTGACCCAGAGATTTTTTAAATGCCAATTTGATATGATTCCATTGTATAATCAGAAAAGTGTGATTATATCCTTCATCATTTAAAACAAGATTATACAGACGTAAAATAATATTGTTACATGGCTGCATTGTTGATGAGACAGTCTCTCCTGACGTGAATTATCATGATATTATTACTGATCAATAAACATAGATAAGCACTAGTAAATTGTACTGTTATATATGGTTTAACTCATTTGCAAAATGAATACACTTTTAAATAGAAGAAATAAAGTTGGTCATTTTATAAACTACATGGACTTAAAGAAAATGATGGTTATAGATATATATTTGCATGAAACAGAAAGTTTCAAATAAAACATTATGAGGAAATGAATTGTGTGTATATTTATTGATATATAAAATAATCAGAAATCTTAAAAATTAGACTTAAAGAGTTGATAATGACATAGGAGACCAACAAAGAATTCTATGACATACATGTGGCTATGTGGAATGTTCATGGAAATTAAAATAATAAATACTTTCTCATTGAATTTGATGTCTTTAATCTAACTAGTACAGATGGTAAAAGATAAACTGTAGGATTAGAAGCTGGATACTTACATGAATGGTGCAACCAGGTAAACAAAATGAAATTGCCAGTGAAATACTTTGGAGGTGTGTAAACTGTTTAGGACATGTTAGGGTCAGTGGAGTAACCAAAATATACTCACAGTTACTGAAACTGTACTAACAGCTCCTGGGAAGATACAATGCGAACGAAAGCTGACAGTGGAGGAAAGAATGAGTAATGAGAGGTTACTGGAATGGTATTACAGGTTCAAAGGGCATAGAACTAAAAACAGCAGCGCCACCAAGGCCAGCTCCTTCCTATACTCCCATGGGAAGAAGAGAGAAGACAGACTTTGCAGATGATGAAAGGAGAGCAGAAGTCTTTGTCTGGGTTATGTAATCCTGTAAAATTACAGCATAATAAATAAACATGACACACATATGCATAAAACAGAAATATATTGACAAAATATATGCTAGGTCAGTAAAATAGGTCATACCTTTCAATGTTTTATTTCTATTTTTTTTAATTAAAGAGCTCTTTACATCTCAAAAACACACAGAAACACCAACTCTAAAATAAAAGACATCATATTAGATATAACATTATAGAGAAAAATATCAGCCTAAAAGGGTAATGTGTCCATTTTAAACTATGGGAAAAAAATCTTAATTTATTATATTCAGTATGTGTTTATCATGCTTCCTGAATCAAAACATGTATCCTAAGATTAATTACATTTGATGTTAGTTATTTATATAAGCTCAGTTGAAGAAAGAAAGACTCATGTTTTGTAAAGTTTGTTAGGACTATTTACTATAAAGCTACAGTTACCAACTCTATAAATGCATGCTTTTTCTGCTCCATGTATTTTTCCCAAGACAAAAATAAGAAAAATGTAACACACTATTTTATGGTAAATGGAAATTGAGTAATGAATAAGATGCAATCAGGCCAAACCATGAATGAGACTGCCTTTTGTCCTTGAGGTTCAGGGCTTCGGTAAATCTCAAGGATTCAGTGGGCAGGGGAACGCATGAAGTGTAGAAGGCAGTAGTATGAAAATTTCCGATGAAAACCCCTCTTTTACACATTGTTATAGGTGTTTAATCTCTTTTCTGCAGAGGTAAATATTATGAACCTATTAGTCACCCATCGTTTGTGCAGAAAAATGAAATGAAAATTCCTTCTCTTCACCATTGGAAGCCCCACATCTTTATTTTCCTCGGCTCTAAAAGAAAACATGAATTCTTTTCCACAGCCACATTGTAACAAGACCTTCAACCACAGTACAAGAATAATGACGGCTTTGCCTTTGATTGGACACTGATCAATTGAGTGCAGTACAGGAGCGATGCTTGAGCATCGTTATTCTGAGAACCTAATGAGTATGTGGCTTCTTTTCAGTAACAAATCCTTTCTTTTCTTTCCTTTGGAGGGGATAAAATATTATATAAACAGGAGAAGAACATTGTGTATGAACACTCAGAACAAAATGGTACTTAGAAGAATAATAGTAATTACAGTATTATCAGTTCTGAGGAAATGGATGCTGACACTTCAAAACAGCAGGAAGAGAGTTCCAATCAGGAACCATTTAGAGTGAGTACAATAATCGTAACATTTACCCAATCTTTCTGGTCACTTGCTGCTTGTTTTTCCTCAAGGGTTGGTTATATGGTAGTTTCAGATTAATTAGAGCTGTATTCTTAAACTACATGTTGGTTCCACATTCATCATGTAAACCCATACTGTTTTTCATTACTTGCTAATTATCTAGTGTGCATTAGTCACCCTTCTGTAATTAAATTGTAACAGAACTGAAGATATGAACTAACTCGAATAATTCTTTTTAAAAATCTCCTTCCGCATAGCCTGCATAGAAATCTTAATAGCTTCTTGTTAATCTTTTACAAAATATTTCTATAAACAAATATTTCAAGTGGCTAGACTATCACAGAATAAAAACATTGGAAATTTTGGTTTCATGATAGCTTTGCCCCCCACATGTATGGTGAATTTATTGTTTTGAAAAATAATTAGATTTTAATTTAGCATGAAATTTTTCTTGGTTTTATGAACATTTCAGCAATACTTATTACGGTACAAAATTTTCATTCAATGAAAGTATCTACAGATACACAATGGGTGACACATTTTAAATGATATACACTTCTCTCCATCGTCATTATACATTTGAATTGTTTGCTTTAATTATTGTTTGTTTTTCTACAAATTTTTCAACACAAGTGAAACAGTAGTAATCTGAATACTGAAGCAAGTAAAGCAATTAAAATAGCAGACGGCACAATGAACATCTCCCCTTGCCCATGGCTTAGGGCGATTATTTTTAGTTTCAGTTATGGACAATGCCCCATAGTTTTCATTCTCATTTACTAGTTGTTTTGTACATTTGGGCTGAAAACACTGCAAGTTGCTTAAAGGAGCCAAGAAGAGAGCTAAATTACACTTGCGAAGACAGGAATATTGCACTTAATATATTTTTCTAATGTAGTAAAACTAAACTGAGCAGAGAAACCGAAAAACAGAGTGTTTTCCTACCATCCCTAAAGTCCCGTGTTTGGTTTTCAACAGCAGTAAAAACAAATAAGTAAAATTATTTATTGACTACATATTATATTTTCCTGATAATAAAGTAGCATTTGTTGTTCTATAATCGAGAAGACCCATTTTTACACCTATTCAGAAATTACTTGACTCTTAACCTCCTACATTACACTTTTCTGTTGATATAATAAAATAAATTTATAGAGGTGAATGCAATTTTGGAAGAAAGGTTAGATTGTGGCTCACACTCCTAGATTTTAACCTATCATTGCCTGCAATTTGCAGTGGCAGGAGCTTTGGACAGACAGCCATACTGCATTTTCAATAGCAGTATTTCCTTCCCCTGGGCCCTGTTTGTGTATCTCAGGATACCATCCCAGAGATCTGCCACACATAGTTTGTGGGTGTTCCTACCTTATCTAACTTAATCATGATAAGCCATTGCAGGCATGCCTGGAGTTGTTAATTCAGGTGATTTTCAATAAAGCATCTGAAGTTAATCATGATTTGTTTCAATATAAATGAAGCTTGGGTTTAAGTCCTCCTATAGCTAAAAGTTTGTATCGCAAATGACTCAAGTACGTATTTTTCGGTGTGTACCTTGTTGAACCACGTTGTCTCTAAATTCCACTTGATCGCTTTTAAATCACTGCTGCAACCCATTAGAGAAGTTTAGCATCCAAATATTTACTGTCCCACTGTGTAGTTATGCAGGGCACGGTAAGTTACCCCACATTTGTCATAGTGACTTGGGGGAATCTGTTCTGAGGCTTCCACAAATATTGACCAAATTCAGATTTATTGATTTTAGCACTGAGCTTACTACTTTGTGATCATTAATAAAAAAATCTTTTTCAGTAGTTCAAATGGACTTGCATTCCCTGAATAGCTTTTATAGAAAACAATCGTTTGCTGCCTTCTTGTACATTGTATCTTGGCTTCTGTGTGCTCTATTGATGCCTTTTGACCTCCCTGAAAATCAGAGGCTGTCGATAAAATTGGGTATTATTTTATTAGTAACTGTAATCCATAATTTCACCTTCAAAATTCTTTCAGAGCAGTACCCAAAGTCATTTTTGAGTAAGTAACTATAAGCAAGGAATCTTGGGACATCTTTTAAATTAAGTTCAGCAAGCCAATAGAGCTGTTTCTTAATGGTCTTACTTATTTGAAATTAGAAAAACATTCACCAAACTTTGCTTCCAATATTGTTATCCATCAGTGCAAATTTATTATGCACTTAACAAAGTATTGTCTGACCAGTGAGTGAAACCAGCCAAATCAGAAAAATTTTAAGAAGCCCACACATATGCATTATAGCTAGCTACAACCAGCTGTCATGAACATACAGGCTTTGCTTGTTTCTCACCTCCATGTTTCTGAAAACCTCAACATGACCTGCCAGCTGACAAGAATGTCCACGCCATAAGGAATTGCACACGTTATAAAAGAATGATTATATGGCATAACTGAACTCACAGCACATGACTCCAAATTTCAGGGTTCTATGCAGAGGAAGAAGAAAGTAAATACCTTCGACATAGGAATCACAGAAAAGAAATGCAAAAGAGGAAGCATCCAGAGACTAGTGATGTGAAGAAATGACACACGGGCATATTGGAGAGCCGAGTATACATGTAGGTCACTTAGGAGGATTCTTCTCATGAGGAGAATATTGGGACAAAACAGAGGGACATTTCACAAATTCCATGTGCACCTAAACAACCCTGAGCAGCAGTTAAACTCATAACTCTTCCAAGTTTGTAAACACTGCCTCATGGTTGCTCTCAAACATTCAGATAATTATTAAAGCCTGACATGAATCATCTGCTATCATAGATAGGAGGATAACATTGTCAGAATTAAATATTTTAGTTAACTTCAAAATATTTTAATGCACATTCTACAAAAAGTAAGACTTATGAAATATAATTCAGTGATAATCATTTTCATGTACTCAGACTTCAATAGCAAGACAAAGAACTCTGCTCCGCCCCCCCTCAATTAACCTTTGAAAACACATGTAGGCACATCTACAAATGTTTACATACCACTTTAATTCCTGGAATGTTCTATGCCATTTTACCACATAACCAAAGTCACATACAACTCTTTCTCAAGTCTCAGAAGTTTATAGTTTCCGATGGGATTTAGGTAACCCTTCATTTCTAAGAACAGAAGGGAAAAGTAATAGGTACCATAATTGACTCTTAAAAGTGTTTGTGGGGCTGAACCCTAAAAAAATAATTGTAAGCAAAGCATACCTGAAAAACAATGGAGTAGCTACATGAGGCCTCGAACAGTTTCCTGTGTTACAGACCCACACTGGAGCACCGGACTGAGCTCCCAAGGTCCTAACGAGAAGCAGAAGGAGGGAGAACATGAGCAAGGAAGTCAGGACCACGAGGGGTGCACCCACCCACTGAGACAGTGGGTCTGATCTATTGGGAGCTCACCAAGGCCAGCTGGACTGTGACTGAAAAAGCATGGGATAAAACCCGGACTCTCTGAATATGGCAGACAATGAGAGCTAATGAGAGGCCAAGGACAATGGCATGGGGTTTTGATCCTACTTCATGTTCTGGCTTTGTGGGAGCCTAGACAGTTTGGATGTTCACCTTCCTAGATCTGGATGGAGTGGGGAGGACCTTGGACTTTCCACAGGGCAGGGAACCCTGACTGCTCTTCGGAATGGAGAGGGAGGAGAAGAGGAGAGGGGGGAAGGGGAGAGGGGCGGGAGGAGGGGGGGGGAATGGGAGGCGGGGAGGAGGGGGAAAAATTTTTTTTCAATTAAAAAAAAGAATTTATTATAGTTGCATGACATTAATTTTGTATTTTATATCATTTGCTTTGGTTTTTTAGTACAATGATAAAGCACTATAATATTTTTCACTTTGTAGAGAATCTGTCTTGAGACCAGGAAACAGTTATGTCGGCTTCTCTATGCCTTAGAAAGCAGGATTTATTTATTTGTTTTGGTTTTGTTGTTCTCTTAAAGCTATTGCTATTCTGGGGTTTTCTCTTGCTTTTTTATTCCCTGAAACGAGTAAGGTTGAGCTTATATGAAAATATTCAGAACATTTAAATGTAGGTTTATCTGGCCTGCAGCTCCTTATGTTTTGAATCTTTCTTCATAAACAACCAGAGCCCTCATTGCTTTTGCACGAGCCTGAGGTATAAAATATAAATAAATAAATAAATAAACATAAACTTCATTTTGAAATTGTTCTTGAATCTCTAAATATATATACAGACTAGAATAACTTGCATATAAAAGAATAATACAACTAAGAATTTTTCCTTAGGCAAATTAATAGCCAGACCATTTCCTTCACTTCAGTTTCCTCAGGATAAATATTTGAAAAACTGAACATTGTTCTGCTGTAAGCAATTCAAAGTCCTTACTCAATGTAATTTCATATTGAAAGGAAATCTTTTCCAAATTTAATGCACATTTTAATTTGTAATTTGAAGAAGCAGCAAGCTTAATTTTTATAAAATCAGGTTTATGTTAATGTATTAATATATTTCTGTTTTGTAACTGAAAGCTCATACACAACTATAAAATCATCAATAGTCTAGTTTCCTTATCACATAAGTATTGTTCCTGTACGCAAAATTCAACTTTGTGTAAAATTCTTAATATAAGAAATCTTTTAAACAAATTGTTATTCATATTGTAAAAATTTAAGATCAAGAAACTAGACTTTAAAATGCTAATTAACCCAATTAAAAAAAATGGGGCATTGAACTGAACAGAGAATTCTCAACAGAAGAAGTTCGAATGGCCAAAAGACATTTAAGGTCATGCTCAACCTCCTTAGCGATCAGGGAAATGCAAATCAAAACAACTTTGAGATACCATCTTACACCTGTCAGAATGGCTAAAATCAAAAACACCAATGATAGCCTTTGCTGGAGAGGTTGTGGAGTAAGGGGTACACTCATCCATTGCTGGTGGTAATGCAAACTTGTGCAACCACTTTGGAAATCAGTGTGGCGGTTTCTCAGGAAATTCAGGATCAACCTACCCCAGGATCCAGCTATACCACTCTTGGGAATATACCCAAGTGATGCCCTATCATATGACAAAAGCATTTGTTCAACTATGTTCATAGCAGCATTATTTGTAATAGCCAGAACCTGGAAACAACCTAGATGCCCTTCAATGGAAGAATGAATAAAGAAAGTGTGGAATATGTACGCACTAGAGTACTACTCAGAGGTAAAAAACAATGACATCTTGAATTTTGCGTGCAAATGGATGGGAATAAAAAACACTATCCTGAGTGAGGTAACCCAGACCCAAAAAGATTAATATGGTATGTACTCACTCATAAGTGGATCCTAGCAATAAATAAAGGTCAGTGAGCCTATAATTCATGATTCTAGAGAAGCTAAATAAGAAGGTGGACCCAAAGAAAAACATATAGTTATCCTCCTGGATATTGGAAGTAGACAAGATTGCCAGGCAAAAATTGGGAACTTGGGAGTTGGGGTGGGATGGAGGTAAGGGGAGATGGGGAGAGAAAAGTGAGAAGGGGAGAATGGGGAGAGCTTGGGGAAATGGGATGGTTGGGATGAAGGAAGGGTAGATATGGGAACAGGGAAGTATATATCTTAATTAAGGGAGCCATTTTAGGGTTGGCAAGAGACTTGACTCTAGAGGGGTTCCCAGGTGTCCAAGGAGATGTCCCTAGCTAGTTCCTTGGGCAGCTGACAAGAGGGAGCCTGAAATGGCCCTATCTTATTTCCATACTGATGAATATCTTGCATATCACCATAGAACCTTCATCTGGCGATGGATGGAGATAGAGACAGAGACCCACATTGGAGCACTGAACTGAGCTCCCAAGGTCCATATGAAGAGCAAAAGGAGGGAGAACATGAGCAAGGAAGTCAGGACCGCGAGGGGTGCGTCCACCCACTGAGATGGCGGGACTGATCTACTGGGAGCTCACCAAGGCCAGTTGGACTGGAACTGATGGAGCATGTGATCAAACCGAGCTCTGAATTTGGCTGATGGTGGAGGCTGACGGAAAAGTCAAGGACACTGGCACTGGGTTTTGATTCTACTGCATGGATGGGCTTTGTGGGAGCCTAGTCTGTTTGGATGCTCACCTTCCTAGACCTGGGGGGAGCAGGGAGGACCTTGGACTTCCCATAGGGTAGGGAACCCTGACTGCTCATTGGACTGGATAGGGAGGGGGAAAGGGAAGAGGGGAGGGAAGTGGGAGGAGGGAAGGAGGTGGAAATGTTCAATAAAAAATAAATTAATTAAAAAAATAGGGATATACCCTACTATATCTTTTCCTTGAGGCTATTTTTTGCTTATCTTTTTTTTTTTGCTTAAGAATAGTTCTTAACTTTTATAAGCATCAGAGCAATTTCATGGTTTGTAGTGCAAATGCATGTTCACATATGTTATTCCCAGCAGGAGGGATTGAGGCCATGTATTTTTAATTATTTCATAGCTAAATACATGTCTTAATTGAGTTCAGTGTAGAAATATACTTCTCTCAAGGCTTCGAAGTTCTTCTCGTTGCCAAGGTAAAGCGTCTTCTACCGTTAAAAGCTTATTTCCTCTTTCACTGTCATATAACAAATATTTCAATTTGCCATCAGAAATCAGTCAACCCTGTAACTTTGATGTAATGCTGGCCTCAGAACCCTTACCACAAAGGCACTTACCTGAGAAAAGTTTTAATTTGAAAAAGCTATAATTTGTTCTAATATTGCAGTCATACAAAGCAAACATTTTATGTTAAGGGTGCTTTGGGAGTTCATACAACTAAGGAAAAGGAGCGAGGCATTCCAGTGTTTGCTCTTTGCTTCAAGTAACATTCATAAAATATTAAAAGTTCCAATAGACTACGTCAAATGATTTGGCAGTTTCAGAAGGAAGAGAATCTCAATTTTTTTAAAATCAACACTGTATCTTTCGTATTTCATTTTCATCATATTAATGGAAATATTTATACAATAATAAAAAACAGTTACAGTAAACAATTAAAAATATAAAATATTTAATATGCATCTGGCATGGAAGCTTTAATTTTATGGTAATTACCTAATGTAATTCTTGCAAAACCCTGTGAATCAGTTAATATTATTCTCCCTTAGAGATAAAACATCAGACTCTGATTTATTACCTTTCATTACCACTTGAATCAAATCTTCCTCAACATTGCACAAAGAAAACAACCTTGACCAAAATTATAAATTGCCTCCACTTGGAAAATCCAGTGAACACTCTTAATTTACCTCCTCTCTCAGTTTTAACTTTAAAATTAATCACAATATCCACCAGAAATAGATACCTTCCTAATTTGGGAATAGGATTAGAAGTATGATAGTCTCTTATTTACTCAGAAACCCATCATCAATCTCCAACCCCTTGAAATACTAAAAAGTTTGTTCAGAAACTACATTTACTATTTATTATTATTATTATTATTATTATTATTATTATTATTATTATCATTATTTGGTTTTTCGAGACAGGGTTTCTCTGTGGTTTTGGAGCCTGTCCTGGAACTGGCTCTTGTAGACCAGGCTGGTCTCGAACTCACAGAGATCGGCCTGCCTCTGCCTCCCGAGTGCTGGGATTAAAGGCGTGCGCCACCACCACCCTGCCAGAAACTACATTTACAACCTATCAGTATTCACAATTGTAGATATTTTATTTTTCCCACATTGTATTACTGTGGTGCTCCATTTGTAAATACTAAATATGTAGCACAGTACACTTTCTTCAATCTAGACACATATCTAACTCATAATTCATCATTTTACTTGAAAACCAAATCAGCATTTTAAAATTAAAATATCCCAATTCTCATTCTAGCTTTCCATATTTAGTTTGTCTCTTTTGAATTTGCTTTTTAATGCCAAATTCTACAGATTATACAAATTGATATGTGAAGATTTTCACAAAAAATTTAAATCCTTCCCTTGGTCAGTTGTAGAATGCCTGTGCTTTTCTCCTCTATCTGGTTAGCATGAATAGAATCTATTAAGTAATTCTTTGGGGTTAACTGGAAAATATGCCAGAATACCATATTTATTGTTATCGCTCATATTCAGAATATCTTATTTCTTGTTATCACTCATATACATTTCTTTATCACTACTGTATTATAAACATCTCATTTGTCTCCTAATTTTTATTTTTTACTTCTAAATTTGATGTAGGAGACACTGTCACCCTCTACTTTTACACGTGGTAATGGTTCTTCTGTGGGTTTTTTCCCACTCACTCAAAAGACAAATACACTACTGTCTGAGGGTCAAGTGAACAGTATTGGAGGTGATGTTTCTATTTTCTTTTACACAAACATGAATTTTTATTATTTTAATATATGTTTCAATGACATACTTATTATTATTCAATATAAACTTCAAATCACTACAGAATCCTTAGGAGGGGGGAGAAATGTTATATCATTAAATAATGTTTTGAAATAAGTTATTGATTCTGATGAATTTCTCCACTTTTAGAAAACAACCTTCTATTCCTCACAATGTTGATAGTCCCTTTTCCTCCCTTCTCTGAGTCATTGTGCCCCAGATCTTTTCTCTTTTAAAGATCTCTTAGGAAAATTCTTAGTGGCATACATGAAATTTGAGTCTGTGTGTGTGTGTGTGTGTGTGTGTATGTTTTTGTGTGAATCAATCAACTTCTGAAATCCATTCATTGCTGTGGGGTATATCATGACTGCTGAATGGGATTTGCAAGCAGTAACAATGGCAGACAGAGAGACAGTTGCACAATTTCTCTGCTCCAGTGGAGATAAGTATTCTATTTTTTCTCTAACTCTCTAGTAAGCTCTAGAGATATCCATTGGCTTGGACATTAGCAATAACACAATATACTTAGTTTCCTGGAGCAAGAAACATGCTGCTCAGCCAAATGCCACAATTCTTTGTGTGAGAGTAGAGGATACTTGTCTATAAACAAGAAAACTTTTTACCATGAATGAAGTACTGAAAGACAACTGACTTATAGTAGGCTTAGGCTGATGATTAGCTTGAATTATAGGTCAAACAAAAGATTCCAAGCTGGGCGGTGGTGGCACACGCCTTTAATCCCAGCACTCGGGAGGCAGAGGAAGGCGGATCTCTGTGAGTTCGAGGCCAGCCTGGTCTACAAGAGCTAGTTCCAGGACAGGAACCAAAAAGCTACAGAGAAACCCTGTCTTGAAAATAAAAAAAAAAAAAAAGATTCCAAATCCAGTTCAACCCCATACATACATGTATAAGCATACATACACACACCATGATGAGTACAATACTGAAAGACCAAGAAAAATGTGAACCTGATTCCTTATAATTTAAAAATAATTTGATTTCCTCCTCTTGCATCTGTGCTTTCATATTTATCTCTCCCTTACTTTTATGCAATATTAAAAAATGTTTATTTTATGCAATGCAATTCCATATGGTATCACTTTAAAAACAATGAAACTGATAGAGTGATTCAACATATAGTTTATGGATTAGAATAGCAACTGGAATAAAAATTTGAAAATTACAAAATGCTTTTTGCAAGTACGCTATTTATTGTTTTGTTTGCTAGCATTTAGTAATCTTGACACAAGCTAGAAACTTTTGACAAGAGGAACCTCAATTAAAAAAATCCTAACCAAATTGACCTGAGGGCAGACCTATAAATATTTCTAGATTAATGGTTAATATGGAACTATCCTACTGGGAATAGTGTCCCTTGTCAGGTGGTCCTGGATGTGATTAAAAAAAAAAAAAAAAAAAAAAGCAAACTAAATAAGCCATGGTGAGCAACAGTAAGCCAGTAAGGACTACATTCCTTTGGCTTCAGCTCCTGCATCCTGATTCCTGCCCTGACATCCCTTAGTGATGAAGAATGTCATGAAAGCTATAAGAGGATATACATACTTTACTCTCCAAATTTGTTATGGTCATGCTATTTTATCATATCAACAGAAACCCTAACTAAAACAATAATACTTTAATGCATGCTTTTTTTAAATTTCAGGGCTCGGTATTAAGGTATTGTTGAACTATACATGCATTCCCTTTACATGCTTTTCAGTACAGAGTTATAAACTAATACTGAAAATATGACAGGGTATATGTTTGAATCCATTCCCTGGACAATATTAGAAGTCATTTCGCATTAACATATTTTCTATCAATGAGCTATTCAATTGATCATTTGCATCATTGCTTGTTTAGAGAAGCAAGGCACTGAGCAATGTATTGTAATATGTTTTATCTTGCCAACTGCAGATATGACCATGAATCTTCTATATGAGAAGACATAGAGAATTCATAGAGAATCACCACTATAATTGCCTGAATGATAATAGCCTTTTCCAAGTGAGGAGGCTTTCATTCTCAGGCAGTTTTAAAGTAAGTTTGAGATGCAGGCTTTTTAACTGTGGTTTTCAAATCCTTCTTCTCACCGTTTTGAAAGCAGGTGCAAGTTGCCAAGTTCATAAAACAAAAAGGTGTTTCCCAGAGGATGCCAAGATTTTCTATTCCTAGGTTACATGTTAGGAGATGAAAATGTTTTCTCTCTGAAAAGCGTTTGTGATTTAAATTCAAGTGACATTAATGGCAAATACCCTGAAGCAAAAAGAGCTTTGATTGTTAACTTGCCTTGAGTGATCTAGTCAGCTTACAAAAGAGAGCACACATCACAGGGCAAAAAATTGAAAGGGAAATATGAAACATAAAGTGGTATTTTAAAGAACACTATTACTTTCCAAAATAGAGATTAATTTATAGTCATTACAGAATTAATATTTTACTTTTACTTCCAAATAATGTATCAATGTTAAAAAGTCTTACATTTCTCTTCTGTATCCTTATATTATAATTATTAGTATGCAGAAGCTAACATTAACGTGATTAGGTTCACTTATTTTTACATTGCCAAATATAAGTATTTTATTCACCCTATAGTGCCTCAGCCATAAAGGCTTCATGAACTTAAAACTAATGCTCATTATATCCTATCATCTTAATTTTTTCAAAGCTAGGTTTCCAGAGCGCACATGAAGCCCTGTGCTAGTGTCCCCTGCACCTGTGATTACTAAACCAGTGATTACTCTCAAGTTCTGAGAAGACCTAATATCATAAGAAAGACAATGAAGAACAAAGAGTAAAATGTTTATCTTAACACATGAATTTTCAAACTTACCTAACTGTCTACCACATCTTCTGGTTTCTGCTTAAATCTAAATCAATTAACTTTAAATATACTTGGCTAATTTTAGAGTATATTATGATCAACAGGAATGATTTGTGTTTGGAATATCTAGAAAACTGTTACCAATTTCCTTTCTTGGCAGTTTCTAGTAAACTGATTTACTAAAAAACATTATGGCAGCTTACTTTAATGACAAAGAATTAGTATGGGAAGAAAATAATTCAAGATACAGTTTATGTGATAATTTAAATACAATATTACAGAATCATCATAAATAATGGGACTATAGACAAAAATAGAATCACTGATCAGTGATTTTGTTAATGAAAATATTAACTTGACTGTTGACTTTGAAAATGTTAGACATGCTTAGCTCATTGTATATTGATTGGTATCAATCAAGAGGATATGAAGAAATTTATTCTATTCTACCTATTTTGGACTTTCTTCAGATAGAAATAGTAAAGCATTTCCTAGCCTATCATAATGAAATTGTTTGCTACAGATCTGAGGAAGAGTTTCAGATTAGAAATTGAAACTATATATGCTACTTAGATGTGTGATACTCTCAATCTTTGAGAAGACAAAATGAGAAGTGGACGAGGGATTATATACACAATCATCAGTTCAGGAAACCACCTCAGAGATTGTTAAGGTCATTTGAGCAGGTAACAGTGAATATGGAGCAACAACAGCAAGGAAAGAACAAAATAGCACTATCCATCACCTGCTTCCAGTTCGTCGACTTCCTCCGAGGTAATGATTGTAGTGCCATGAGATATATGAATAAAATGATTTTACTGTAGCTAACCCAGAATCAAAAAGGCAAATACAGCACATGTTTATTTCTATGTGAATGTTAGCTGTTAACTGTTCAGTAAGCATGCTGTCATCCATATAACCCCAGAGGTTCTATGCAGAGTAAGGGGTGAAGTGGGAGAGTTGGGTAACCATAGGAGGAGAAAGAGAGTATATGGAGATGGGTGGATGGGGAGGGTTGAACAGGAAAATCAAATGAGGATGGCAAGAGAAGTAATGAATGAAGAAGTACAGAGAGAAACAGCTAAACTAAGGTCCGTTTGAGTCGCCAAACAGAAACCTAATGCAGCAGAAGTATCTTAAAATGGATACATATATGAAAGTGATCATAATAGAATCACCAAATAACAGGGGAGATGTGACCCCAATTGGACATTACTCATCACCAAACGAAACCTACAGTTTCAGCAATGAATTACATCTAACGTAGCTGTTGACCAAAAGGGGCCCAAGGGAACTCCCAAACAATCCAGACTATTGCCAAAGCTGTTTTCTTTTTCTCTGCAAGCTGACAGGCTCTACTGCTGAAGATATCACTTTACAAACACATTGAACATGGAGGAGTTCAGCTGCTGCCTCCCCAGAGCTTTGCCGTTAAGAAGTAGTTTTTATAGTGTGTTAGAAGCTACTCTGATATTACCAAAGGATAAAAGTGAACTCCAACCCAACTCCAAACCTTCTGATCTACAAAAATGACCAGCTTGCAAGATGTGGAAACACCGTAGTTGTATAAAACTTTTAAAACTAACCAAACATGATCTGATTGGACTTAAGGTTTTTTTCAGGAGATAGAACCCGTCCAGAACCCTGATCAGGTGTCCAAGAACCAGAGAACTCGATAGGCCAGGGACTAAAGGGAAAACCAAATACTACTCTCTCCTAAAGAACATAGCATTAAATAACAACTAATGGCCATCTGCTATATACATGCATGCATGTCTTGCTTAGTGCATCATCATCAGAGAAGCTTTCTTTCTTACTAGATGATTACAACTGCAGAGATCCACAGCTGGGTATCATCCCAACAATGAGAGACCTTGGAATACTCACTGCTGTTTGAGACGTCTCCATCAAATCTGACCTTCCCTTAAAGGCTCGGAGAACTCTGTGGAAGAGAAGGCAGAAAGAGTGTTAGACCCATAGGGGATGGAGGAGATTTTAGAAAATCACCTTCTAATAAAATGAACAAAGAACATACGAACTCACAGACACTGTGACAGCATGCGCAGAGCCTGTAAAGCACTAGACATGATGGAATTCCCAGAACTGAGAGCAAAAGTGGACACAAGCCCACGTCTCTAACCCAGAAATTATCTCCAGTTATTAATCCCTCACGAGTGAATGAGTAGTTTCCTCCAAAGGAAAACCCCTTTGTATATAAATACCCATTCTCTCTCTCTCTCTCATTATGTGTGTGTGTATATATATATATGTGTGTGTGTGTGTGTGTGTGTGTTTGTGCGCACGTGTGTGTGGATAGATAGATAGATAGATAGATAGATAGATAGATAGATAGATAGATAGATAGAGATAGATGAAATATAAACAAACCACATTAGGAAAAAACGAAGAAACAAATAGAAGAAAAGTCCAAACTCAGGAATGGATGGCCAATACAAAACTAGCTCAGTGCCATTTTCTGAGGTTCTTTGTCTCATAATGTTTTTTCAGGGCTTTATTTATTCATTGTTTGGCCTTATAGGTTAACTGTACATGTATCATGTTTTCATAAAATTTCTGTGTGTGCAAATGTTTTTGTCTCCTCATCTATACGTGTTTCTTGAACTTTTATGTGACTTTATTTTTTCCATTTGTTTGTTGTTTTATTTATAATGTGGTTTGTTTTTAATTTATTATTATTATTAATAATTATTATTATTATGCCTACTTGTATCCTAATGAGAAGTAGAAAGTAAGGATTTGGATTTGTGACTGGGGTGGTGGAGGGAATCTTGGAAGCATTATGGAATGGAACATAAAGGAATGAATGTCAGAATACACTGCACTTTAAAATAAAGGAATAGGGGCTGGAGAGATGGCTCAGTGGTTAAGAGCACCACCTGCTCTTCCAAAGGTCCTGAGTTCAATTCCCGGCAACCACATGGTGGTTCACAACCATCTGTAATGGGGGTCTGGTGCTCTCTTCTGGCCTGCAGGCATACACACAGACAGAATATTGTATACATAATAAATAAATAAATAAATATAAAAAATAAATAAATAAAATAAAGGAATAAATGTCAGATACACTGCACTTTAAAAATCCATTTTGAAATAAGCTTAAAAGAGACAGATTTTGATGTTTTATAGAAAATCCCTTAGATGCTTATAACTTGTTTTCAAGCACTGGCTCTTTCATAGCTGGATTGAACTCAAAACAAGACAGCTTTTCCAGTAACCAATAAATATCAACCCTCTTGTAACTAACTCCAAAGTTAAGAATGTGCTAATGACAGTACCTGTAACAGACACAAAGCTAACAAAACCGAAGAGAAAGCTGATAGTGATGAGTATAATTTATTTCTGCAGCCCAGGGCTAGCTAAACAAAGCCAGACTGAAGAGAAATAATAATAATTTTTATTCCTTACCATTTTCAAGGAGTCTCAAGACATATTGATGAAGCAATCAACAATAAGGTTAAATTGGTCATAGTTGCTTCATCTCCCTAGGCGCCTGATTCTTTCCTCCTCTCCTGCTATGCTCACTGTGTTGTGCAAGTTGCATCTTTTATATGGAACTAGAGGGCAACATTTGTATCCGTTCTCTCTCTTTTCCCTGGATGGTGGTTTAAATGAGAAATACCGCCCATCCTCTAGCGTTTAAACACTTGGTTCCCGGGTGATGGAGAGTTATGGAACCTTTAGGATGTACAGCTTTGCTGGGGAAAGTACACAGTAGTGGCTAAGCTTCAAGAATTTATAGCCTCACCCTATTTCTAGTTCACCCACACTGCTTGGTGTTTGGCACTAAAGGTTGATCTCTCACCTCCTTGCTTCTCTCCCTAATGACACTCCTTCCCTGCTTCCCTGCCACATACAAACACTTCCTCAGGAAACAGAAGGGAAAGTAAAGTCTCTTTCATAATTTGGTTTTGGTCACGGTGACTTTATCATAGCAGTTTACAAGGCACTAATGCACCCTGATATTGATGACACCATGCTCAGGCATTCTCTTCTCTCTCTCTCTCTCTCTCTCTCTCTCTCTCTCTCTCTCTCTCTCTCTCTCTCTCATTCTCTCTCTCCCTTCCCCCATCTCTGTCTGTCTGTCTGTCTGTTGTCTGTGGCTTGAATACATCATCCTCAATTCACTTTGAGTCTGCTTCTTAACTATTGTACAATGAGACTAAGAACCTAATGAGAGACCCAACTCTGTCCCCAATTCACAGATGCTTCGACATGGAAAATGTATAGATTCTATCTGAGGCAGGAAAACTCGATTTAGAAATAGCTGCTGCTGCATTAATCTCTTTTCAGGTGCTGAGACAGAAAACAGCAATCCAAATAACCTTGAGCCTTGAGGAATCAACAGAAACACCTTTGTAGTGATATTTCATTTGTATTTTAATAAATAAAACTTGCCTGAAGATTAGAATGCAAAACAGTCACACAAGTCAGCCATACAGGCCAGGCAGTGGTGGGTGTGAGTTAGGGTGGGTGGGGAAGTAGAGATGCACACCTTGAAGCCCAGCACTAGAGAGGAATATAAGGCAGAATGATCCAGGAACTTGCTCTCTTTCAGTCTGAGGATTTCCTGAAGGTTACGAGCTCTCTAGTGGCTTAACTGCTTTGCTTCTCTGGTCTTCAGTTTGAACCCCAATATCTGTCTCTGGGTTTATATTATTTGTGCTACACACCTTAAGTACAAAAGCATCTACTTTGTCTGAAAGTTTCAAAAGGGGTACAATATTCACTGTGGGAAAACCTTGGCAGCATAATGCCTAGCTTGCAGTCAGGAAGCAGATACAGAGAAACACTGGACTAGGGTCAGACATAGGATCTCAAAGCCTTTTCACGTGATACACTCCTTCAGTCAATGCTAAAGATTCTAAAGTCTTCAAACAGCACCAAGAGTGGGGACAGAGTGTTCAAACACACAATTCAATAGGGAGAAATTTCCCATTCAAACCCCAGTGTCTGCGTCTTAAACTTGCTCAATAAATATATTCAACACTCCTCTTTGACTTAAGGATTGTGGTCCTCAGATCCAAACATCCTTGCATGCTATGTTCCTTTGCATCAACTCTCCAACAACACACATATCCAACAAGGGTAAGGCTGTTCCTCTAAGTCACAGTGATCCTGGAATCATTTGGACCGAGACAGAGAAACAACAGGCTTCAACTGTAGGTGAACTCAATAGCTGCTTCAAATTTACTTTGAGATATTTGAATGGGGATCAGTTGACAGTGGGAAATAGCTTAGCAAGAAATTCTAATAGAATGTGTTTAAGATGACTCTGTGGCTTTTATTCATGTATTAATGACTTTTATTTGGATACCTACATTAACGTTTTGTCTTATAAATCACTGAAAAAAGGTAAGAGTCCTTATTAAGGGTATTTGAAGCTCAAGTGATTAGATAAAAGCTTAAGAAGTACTATTGAAGGCAAACTCAAGTTGTTCCTTTGCCATAAACACTTTTTATCTTTTTATAAATATCCCTTGTCTGCTATTAGAAAAAAAAAAATCTTAAGAATTTGTCAACTTCTTCAGCTTGCTGGGAATGGACTTTAAGGTCACCTGTTAGACAAAGGCTGCATTCATGTGTTTTCCTGCATTCCTAGCGTGCTCTCTTGGAATTCTCCATTGCACTCCCTGCCTTCTGTTTAATTTACTAATTTAACGTGTTCATTGCTTACCTCTCCTGAACTGCATGTTCAGCTTGAGTTCTACACATCAAAATAGAGGAATGCACCTGGCAGGAAGTAGGTACTAAATAAGCATGCATTAAGTCAGAGGTTCTCAACCTTCCTAGTGCTGTAACCTTTTAATACAGTTTCTCATGTTGTGGTGACACCAACCATAAAATTAGTATCACCGCCACTTTACAACTGTAACTGCTACAGATATGCAGCACGTCTGATATGTAGCCCTGTAAAAGAGTTGTTTCATTTCCCCCAAAGGGGTCGCAACCCACAGGTTAATAACCACTGCTCTAAATCAAGAAAGTTCAACGAAATCATTTAAATATTCCAAGGGGGTTAAGACTTTTCAATCTATGTTCTCTAGCTATTTCATTTACATGCATAATATTTAAACAGCGTTTTGCCCTAGGAATGCATGAGATGTATTCCTGATACATCCTATTTCCTACGAATGTATTGGAAATAATGACTTTTTCTTAGTATTTCTGCATTCTGACTAATTATGTAGTCACTGTTGGACATTGTAAGATTTGATAATGTATTCAGCTCTATCTATATTTTTGAGGGTTTGTGTGATCTTTACCTGAATAAGCAGCCGAATGTCTTTGGTTAAGGAATTGTACTTACTTCATTTAGAGTAATTTTTCAAACATTTTTACACATTCATTTAGCTGATTCTTCTCAATGATTGAGAAATGGTTGTTGTCTGAGTAGGATTCACCTTGTATCATTCATTCGTCATGAGGCATTTTCTGTGACAGTAAGCAGGGAAATTATGTTATGTGTGGTACAATGCTTATTATTCATATAAATATATACATATATATGTATATATATATATTCATGGGATTTTAACTGGTATATATCATTATTAATTAGCTACTACTACACAGCAAAGCATGTTACATTACAATACATATTTAATGTACTCAAATGGGCACAGTTCCTGTATTATGAGTGGATAATATCTTTTCTATTTCATGATGATCAAAGTAAAGTTTCTTTCTTTTTGATTTCAGTATGCTTACTAAAATTCAGGTTTTAGGCCTTCTCATTAATGCAGATGTCTTATAGCATCTGCCTACACACTTGCACGTAGAGCACAAATTGGATCAATTCATTTAGCAATCCTTTATTAAGTAGTAGCCTGGGGAAAACGCTCCACTGGCTTGTTTGGTGATTTCTCAGTGACAAACAGCTGACTATTTTACTTTAGATGAGCTAAGCCACATTCACATTCAAAATTTGCTGCATTTGCTTCTGCCAAAACCTCTGCATTACTTCCTAGGATTCTTACTGCCCCTAAATTCCAATTGTCGGCTAACTGTGACACTATTTTTCATGCAAGTAATATACTTATATAACCTTAATGTGCCTTTAATTCAAAACTACTCTCTAATGTATCATGGTTTTCATGCATAAATTTCTTTCCCAAGTATTTCTTTAAAAATTATACAACACACACACATATACACACTGATTAAGAAATTACAGACATTGATATACTGTTATTTTTAATTCAAAGGATAAATTGAAGAATAGTGCATCTTAAAATTCATGGGGAAGAGATTAATGGTTTGGTTAAAATTCTTACATCTTCCTGCTTACTAGAGGAACCAAAAACACTGAAATATTCTGGAATATACTCTGAGACTTGTAAAACACAAAGAAAAAGCACTTCACTTTGTTAGGGGGCCTTGAGTGTTTTCTACAATGGGAAAAGAAGGAAAGGAAAACACAGAGTTAATCAGGGTCCTGAGACATCGAGGAATATTGAGCAAATGGCAGTGTTTTACTCATAAGAAATCTATTAAAAACTCACACTAGGAAGAACATGTCAGGGTAGTCATGGATATTTAAAGTGTGTGAACACAGAAGAATGTATGTCATGGGGTGCATTAGAGAAGACAAAGAAAGATTTGGGAAACAATCTGAATTTGTGGTTTTCCTTATACTTTTAGCATTTTTTTTACTTTTATTATTGAGACCATGCAAATGCATGTAACAAATAAGCAAGGAATGATCTGAATGTTAAACTAAGAGCATAATGATGAGGAGATACATCTGAAGATCCAGCTGATGATATATTTGTAACTGTCTCCAGTAATGTGAATAGAAACTTAGCATGTAGCATGCAGAATGAGAGGATTACTAGGAAAACACTGGCACCACTTTATGGTAACTTAATAGAGACTCCAGGAAATTATGAAAACCATTAATGAAGATTGTCAGGGAGCAGTCTCTTAGTCTTTGAGATAGTTCAAACCACATCCTTCACCCTCCTTGTTAACCAAGCCATTTTAATGTAACCACCCATATTTATGAGGTAGAATGTTAGCAGGGAAATTCGCTGGTAGGATTCTGTAAGTACACAGAGAAATTTCACTTTCTACGGATCTAAGTATATTAGAACCGATGCATACACAATTTCAAGATAAATTATACCTCATCACAAAGGTGGAATGGCTTGATGCACCATCTCTCAACAACAGTGCATCCTACATTTATCTAGTAATTAGGACAGCCATTTGTGTTAACTAATTGGCTGTTGTCAGAGAAAAAATTTCAGCAATCTCATTTCTTCATTAAATATGTAAACTTACGAATTAAAGTAAGGTGTTTAGAGACTGGGCTCCTACACTCGTACAGAAACTATCACATCTAGATTAAATCTATAAATTTCATCCTAAATTTAAATGTATATTTGACATTAAATTTTATAATTTCTGTGTCAAAACTATATCATGGCTCATTAAAGAGGAATAAATTTCATTTACTAAAGTTAATATGCTATTACTCAGACATTAGAGCAGGTTTTTAAATGTTCTTACAAAAGTTATGCTTTATTATAATATATTAGTATTTATACATTATCCTCTTTACTTATATTCATCATTTGCTGAGGCTGGAAAGAAAAATGTCACTCGAAAGCTCATGTCTGCAAGTGTTGGTCCATACCTGATGGCAGTGTTTTTCTGAAAACTTGGAAAGCAAAACACAACTGTAAGAAACGAGTCTCTGGGGTTGGGCTTCAAGGTTTACATTTCACACCCACTTTCCATACCACTACTGAGTGCCAACTCATCAAAATGTGAGTAGGTGGCTTCATGTTGCTGCCATCTCGGCCCCCAGCTATTTATACACCAAGGCTTCTGTACCAGTATGGACTGTATCTTCTAACTTGAACCTCAAGGAGATCCAACTCTGTTTGTTAGGTTTGGCAGCATTTTTTTACTGAGTTTTCTCTCTGACCCTGAAATTCTGATTTTTAAACAGACTTAGAACTCTAAGTCTTTGGGGATTTTTAAAAATTAGAATGAATGCATTTTATATTGGATGCCCTTATACCTATAGCATCCAGGGGCAGAATATTATGTTTACATAAAAATCATCAACAAGTTCATATCTTTAAACACTTATCATCAGCTGGTGAGGGTGTTCAGGCATATGTGGAACTTTCAGTATGTGGAGCCCAGCTGCCAGAAATCAATCCCAGACATCTGGTCCTGAGACTTACATACCAGGATCACTCTCCAACCCTTCTCTGTTTCCTGACCCATGAAGATGTGAACAAGCAGATGTGAACAGTGTTCTTCTTACCATGGCCAAGTTGGACCAGCTGTGATGCTTTCTACCTCTCCCTCAACTGTTTTTTTATTAAGTAATTGGCCCAGAAAAATGGAAAATAACTAACAAGCCTACTCACCTCTCTGATTTGATTCCTTTTCAGCCTTTCCAATTTCACCTTCTTTTGAAACAGTTTGCTGCTATTTTCATGTTATTGATTATATGTACATACATGGGTATTTAAAACATCTTTTTAAATCATGATTCCCTGATTGAGAGAAAAAAATCGATTGCTTTCCTGACTCTGACTTATTTTAATGTTTCTTTGCTAAACATCAAAGGCTAAAGTTGGTTTATTTTTAAATCTGATGGATGATTATTTCTCACAGAAGTATCCTTCAATGATTGTATTAGGCCTTTCATAAGGATGGTGCTTTAGCAACAGAGTTGAAGAAAAGTGCTTGAATTTTAATCCATTTATACGTACTTACTTGTCCTGTTTCTTGAAGAAGCTGATTATGTGGCAAAATATTCCAGTACAGAATTGAAGGATATCTAAAATTACAACCACTGTACACATTTTATTCCCAGAAGGATGATAAAATTATATTCATTATGCTCTTATTGCCTGAACTGAAGCTGACTTTTATTTCCACTATAAATCATTTACCACATTATGAGATATTTTATTTCAAATAAATATGGTCACATAGATTTTAATATTTGAAAAGAAAGTTATATCTTCAGGTATGTACCCAAAATTGCTGACTATAAATTAGTTTTACAACTGAAAAGTTGCTGGATGTAAATTAGCTTTATAATCCAGGTTGCTGGTAAAAATTGTTCAGTAAAACCTACAACCTTACTGGTAAATTCTAGTGAGCTAAATTTAACAAAACAGTTTTTAAATATTTATCAATTTCAGCTGCTGTATTCAGTTTTATCAATTCACAGCGTGACACGCATGGCCTGATTTGAAGGGCAGATACTGCTTTCTCTTCACTTCTGAGTTGTCCACATGAAACTTACATCAATGATAAAGACTATGAAGGTATGACGTATCAGAAATACTGTTGGGTTTTTTGTTTAATATAGAATTAGATATATTTTTATGTTTTTAAGAATGTTTTAGCTTGTGTGTGTCTGTGTGTTTGTGTGTTTCCGTGTGTATCTCTCTCTCTGTGTTTCTGTGTGTGTGTCTCTGTGTGTGTTTCTCTGTGTGTCTTTATATGTGTGTGTTTCTCTGTGTGTGTCTATGTATGTGTGTATTGTCGGTGTGGTTATGTACATGTGGATTCAGGGCCTAGAGAGGTCAGAAGGGGCATCTCATCTCCTAGCACTGGAGTTACAGGCGCCTTTGACCTTTCTGATAATGGATGTCAAGAAACATACATATATCCTCTGTCAAGAACAGTGTGTGCACTTAAGTGATGAGCCATATATCTAAGCTTGATATTCCTTATAAGTCTTGACTAAGTAGCAGAGGTATTTTTCATTAGTCATATCACACTCACAGGAGAAGATAGCAAATAGATCTCTTCAGCACCAAGTCCTCTTCAACTTCAAGCCATAATAATCTGCTACAGTTGAAAAATATGCTCACCTTAGGTCTTGATGCTCTTGGGTGAAATTCAGGCTATCTTCACCTACTGAGTGAAGTACAGATACAACAACAGAGATGTTCTCAAACCTTTGGACCCTGAGATAGGCAGTGCTAGTTCTAAAAGCACTATCATTTTATGTGATGGCTTCTTAGATTGCAGGCCATTTCTACTCTCATACGTACAATTTTCATTTCCCCTTTTTCTTCAAACTTATTAACAGAAAATACAAATTTGGAGCCACAAACTTGATCTCCCAGCCTGTTTCTCATGAGCTGGTTCTGACAGTCCATAGTTGCAAGAATGCAGAAGAAAGTGATTTGATGGCTGTGTACTTGTGCAATTCCAATCTGCTCTCAAGAAATGCTTCCCCTGCCTGCCAGCACTACTGACTATAGTTACCCTTGAGGAACAGATTGCCCCTGTTTCAAAAGGACAAGTTCACCTTGTAAGACTGAGATATTGAAAATACTAAAGTATGACTTGACTTATCTTTCTTTCCTACCCTCGCTCACCTCCTTTCAGCTGTACACAATTGGTTTCAAGTATACTTCCTAAGTACCTTATCTGTACACAAAATTGGAGCAAACCAGTTGTCAATCCAATACTAGTGGTCAGGCCTAAAACATGCAAAACAAGGGAATATTATGTAGAGTAGTTTTATTTAGAAATAGATAGGTATATATTAATCAGGTATTATTTAGGAATATACATATATACTTTACATACTTTTTAATGAAAAAAGAGGACATGTTTTTGAAAGAGAGGAAGGAAAATAAATGGGGGTTTGGGCAGATGAAAGGAAGTCGTGTAATTATGTTATAATTTCAAAATAAAACTGATAGTAAATATAATTTATAAATCACTTCTGAGAGAAACACACAACAAAATATGAAACAATTAATGTTTTATACCTGATGTGTATGAAAAGTATTGAACAGCTTTATAATATGAAAGAAAATTCTCATTGCTGCCTGCAGTGCTGTGAGTAGATTTAAGGAATATCAAAGTCAAAACCTAGGGAATTAAGAAGGAGGTGATTTATGAGTGGATTCTCAGCAAAAATAAAGGAAATTTGTATCCACAAAACTGTTAATTTTGTCATGGGAGTATAAATATCCATCTCAGAAATGATGAATTCATTAGGAAGGAGAATTAGGTAAGGGAAGCAAAATATATGAGAGGCAAGCATGGGATGTAAGATGAAGGTGGGGAATGAGACTACGGAGGGTCACTTCAACAGTGTTCATTAGGACGCTAAGGATTCTTTAATGTCAAGTGAGGCAGCTATTTACATGGTTATATTTAAGTCTCTCCTTAATATTCATCTTCTAGCCAACCTTCTTTGTTGACCCCATTCCTTGACGCCAGTCAATTTCTCCTCCTGCCATCTTTTATCCAGGTATGGGAAAAGTCCACAGGTTCTTTTTTTTCACATGTAGAACTTTTCACTACCTGAAACTTAGTCTACCTGAAAGATGATTTTGGTGTCACTTTCAGCTTACTCAGCACAGTGTTGTTTAAATGACTTCCCTGGTCTCTTCTGATATTTCTCCCTTTGATCACAAAATAGAATTGACACATTACTGATCCTGTAAAAAATTAAAGGCTGAAGGACATGCACAAAGTCATTTTATGTTTAGGCTACATGCTCTGACTGGATATTTCATTCACAGTGCTGAATGATAAACATTATTATTAGATTTTATTGTAATATTTATCTATCATCCATATCAATAATATTCATATTTTAATGAAAATTAATTTAGAAAGTATAACAGAGAGAGATCCATACTTTATAGAGAGACGTATGTTTGAGGGGTTATAAAGGTGTCCCTCCGTGTTTAGTAACGCTTCTAGAATCTCAGATTTATTTACCTTGATGCTGCTGAAAATAGAAAAGCAAATTTGCAAGCCTGAACTAGGCAATTACCTTGTGAGAATTAGCTGGAGATATCTCTAACAGGGTCCATTAATATATTAAAACTAACAATCTTCCAATTGATCTACTGATTTCTGGAATGCCTTTCACCCATCATCACATTCTGATTGTGTCAAATATCCCCAAATTATTGTTCTATCTGTTTTTCTTTCCTGGTTAGCTAAACAAAACAAGGTAGGCATTGCAACTTTTGCTTTACTGAAAAGCTCCTTAATCTACGAGGTGACGTAGATTTTCTTTCCATGCCTTCACCTCGGCATTTTTGTTTGTACGGGAATATGGAAAGATTCGAACATTATTCCCCAGTTAACAGAGTCCTTCTCTTGTTTTTTCCTGTGAGTAGATGTAGCTGATGCATTTTTGATTTTTGACAGGAACACCCCCCCCCCAGGAGTCCGGTTGTTTATTCCTCAACCTATTACAACAGGAGGCACATGCTGTCACTTCATAACAACCCAGTGATGATGACTTTGGTCACTTGGGTTAGTCTGAACGAGTAGGCAGTCTCCAGTGTAAGCTCGCTGTTTTTCTTCTGTGTAATTGATTAGCGATTTACAGATAAATTATTGGTCTTCATGAAGTAATTCTTAAACAATACTGACCAAACTAATTTGCCATGGACATAAGACCTGAAAACAAGTAAAGTATTTAGAAAATAAAGAGGTTTCTGCTGAATAACAAACACAAACATATACACAAAACTAAATAAATTCCATAAAAATTGGAACCATAATATACAAATAAAAAAAACAGTAAGATAAAAAAGTTTCTAACAAAACAATGTAAGACAAAATATACATTTACAAAAATCCTTTAGAGTTTGACAGTTTGTTTTGTGTTGCTCATCTACTGTTGAGTGTGGGCTCGCCCTCAAGTGTGGTTTAAGTGCTTAGTGAGATTCCATTGGAGAAAGCTCCTTTTCCAAGTGGTTGTCAACTGAAGAAACTGTCTTACCTAGGGGTGGAAGTTAGTTCATTTTCTCCTCTCAGCACTGTGGTGGCATTTGGCTAGGGCCTGTGAAGGGCCTATGTTGCTTTAGTCTTTCTGAATTCGATCTGCATCGGTCCTGTATCTGGAAGACACTGTGTCTTTGTGTCATCCAGACCCTCTGGTTCTCACAATCTCTCTGCCTCCTCTTCCTCATAGTTCCTTAAGGTAGGAAAACACACCAACATTTAACTTATGAAATAGTCCCACTATATCTTGAAAAGAACAGAAGCACACCTACCACTAAGCCATAGTGTAATTCCCAAACATTAAGAGATTAGTTGTGGTTAAAGGTCGTGTCTCTGTGTCTTTATTACAGTACATTGAAGAACACGTTTTTATAATTAATTTAGGTCAAGATTACCAGATTAAAGATGTAGAATGGTAAATAGTTTCAGAATAAAAACCACTTAGAAAATTTTCCTATTGTACCTAATTTAGATAAATCCAAAAATTTTTGCATATATTTGAAGAGAAACAGTATGTAATGTGGTTAAAACAGGAAATTTTCAGAAAACAATTTAAGCTAAAATCTGAAGTTGAGTAATTCCAAAATAATTAAAAATAATCCATTATACTTCTTAAGGCTTAGATGTTCAAGATCAAGGCATTGCTGAGTTGTTGCCTAGTGATAGAACTGTTGACTGTTTTCCCAATATGGCACCTGAATGCTACACCACACCAGGACACCAACACAGCTCTTCATGTTCCAGAACAGCATAACAAAAGAAAATGTGTACCCCAACTTAGAGGGCACACTTGAGGGTGATAATCTCATGACCTAATTCCCTCTCAACTGTTCTTTCTTCTAATATTGTGACATTTTACTCAATCTCCATTTAGAATATATACAGCATGATGTTCCTCAATACAGTGAAGGCTGGAGACAGAAAACTAATGAATACCATCCCACCAAATAGCAAACAACAAAAATATTCTCTGATCCAAAACAAGAGAATTATGCCTATGCTCAACATGCCTATTCAATTCCAATTCTGGAGATATCAGAACGAATGATTAGTTCAAAGAAAGAAGTAAATAAGGCAAACTTTCTGGTTTTCTGTATTTAGATGCTATATAATATTGCACATAGAAACTCTAGAACCCCATGAAAAGCAGTAGATACAATCTAGGAACTCAGGACAGAAGCAATTGTGTTCTGATAAATTTTGGAGAAATCTCTCCCTAAAATATTTTACTATTGATATTCAACAACATTTGGACTCCACCATGCTACAAATGAATTTGAATGAGATTAAAGCAAACATTCATAGGGAGACAGAAGCCAGTACAGAGTGAATGAGAAGAGCCTGCCAAAGACCAGTGAATCCTTATCACAGCATCCTATTCAGTCAAAAGCATCCAAATAAACAAATTGCAATTTCATGGGGTTTTGCTCCTGATAAGCCAAATGTTCCAAGACATACAATAATACGTTTTTGTATTTATTTGTTTTGGGATTCACACACACACACACACACACACACACACCACAAGATGTGAGTGGAGGTCACTCTGTGTCTTCTCTCTGGCTTCAGGGAATGAAATTCAGGTCATCTGGCTTAGTAGCAGGTATCAATAGTCCCTGAGCCATCTCAAACCACCCCCCGTAGTTTTAAAATCAGATGATTGACACATACGACTGATTATCCACAGCTATATTATGATATGAACTCATGGGGAAGAAAATGAAATAATTCATCAAAATACAGCAAAATCTTGAAACATCCAAAGATCTCCAAGCAACTTAGAATGCAGTATTTCTCTTGACTTAATTATTAGTTACACTTCTACTGCTGATCATGATCAAGGCCAAGTTCTAGTAGAAAACATTTAAAAGGGAGCTTGCTATAGTTCCAGAGGGTTAGTCCATTATCATTATGGCAGGGAGCATGATGGCCGGCAGGAAGGCATGGCATTGGGGCTGTACATAAGACCCTTTATATTCCTTGTGTTCCTTGTAATCCACAGGCATGAATCAAACAGAGGGCAATGGAGTCCCTCATAGGTTTTTCATACTTCAAAAACCAGCCACACTGACACGCCTTCTCCCATAAGGCCATACTTCCTAATTCTTTCCAAAAGTTTCTCTAAATGGGGCCAAACATTCATACAGATGAGTTTATGGGAGGCATTATTATTCAATCCACCACATGTGGCATGCAAGAAACCATCTTTTCCTCTAAAGGAGGACTTGTGGAATGGGAACTCACAGAAGCTCCGCAGCTAGGAGAAGTGAGAAAGCTTAACGATATTTCTTCTGTAAATGAACAACACATGTTCGTTATCAGCAATGATGTGATTATCCCTGCAGCCGTGGATCTCATGGGTTTACCATAATTTGAGATATATAGTGAAACTGTATTGGGAAGGGGAGTGGGGAGGAGAAGAGAGGGGCATGAGGAGGAAGAGGAGAAAGAGCAGGGTGAGAGGAGGAAGAGTTGAGATGCAGGACAAGGAGGAAGAGGAGGAAGATGGAAAGGGTGACCAAGAAGAGGACGAGCAGGATGAGAGGAATAGTTAAGAAGCAGGAAGAGGAGGAAGTGCAAGCGCTCTTTACTTGGATGAATGCACTGAATTGCATGTTTTTAAATTAATTTTTTGTGATTCTTGAGAGAAAACGGTCCTGCATATTTGAACACTGTTTCCATTCTATTATAATTCAGCTGCATTGCGAGTCAGCACACATTTTTACATCTTTTCAACAAACAATACTTTTATTTCCATTCATGTTTGAAAAATATTCCATTTTCCTTGGGTAAATTTACCAAATGTAATACATTTTATGGTAAAATAGGTTTATACTCCAAACACTAAATGTTACATAGCTTCATTTCACTGCCCAGTTCCCAAACTTTCTTTAGAGTGATTGCATGCATTAGATCTTTAATGGCTCAGAAAATATGTATTCTTTTTAAAAAACACAGATATAAACTATCTTAAGAATGGAATATGTCCCCAGCTGGTACCTTGGGCAACTAAGGAGAGGGAACCTGAAATGACCCTATCCTATACTGATGAATATCTTGCATATCACCTTAGAACCTTCATCTGGCGATGGATCGAGGTAGAGACAGAGTCTCAATTTGGAGCAACGGTCTGAGCTCTTAAGGTCCAAATGAGGAGCAGAAGGAGGGAGGACATGAGCAAAAAATCAGGACCACGAGGGATGCACCCACCCACTGTGACAGTGGAACTGATTTATTGGGAGCCCACCAAGGCCAGCTGGTCTGGGACTGAATAAGCATGGGTTGATTCCGGACTCTCTGAGCATGGCGGTCAATGAAGACTGATGAGAAGCCAAGGACAATGGCACTAGGTTTCGATCCTAATACATGAACTGGCTTTGTGGGAGCTTAGCCTGTTTGGACGCTCACCTTTCTGGACGTAGATAGAAGGACCTTGGTCTTCCCGCAGGGCAGGGAATTTGGACTGCTCTTCAGTATCGAGAGGGAGGGGGAATGGAGTGGGGGGAGGAGAAGAGGAGTGGGGATAGGGGGAGGGAAGTGGGGGGAGGGCAATATTTGGGAGGAGGGGAGGGAAATGGGAAATGGGGAGCAGGTGGAAATTTTAATTAAAAAAGAATAAAAATAAATAAATAAGTAAAAAAATAAAATAAAAATAAAAAATAAATAAAATAGAAAAAAAATGAATGTAGAATTGCATTGCTGTCTACTAAGTGTCTAAAAGAAGTTTCAAAGCAAAGGTAATGATTTTGAAATTAAATAAATGATATTAACACTACACGAAAACAAAAATCATAAGTTCTTATTTTAAGTGAAAATGAAGCATAACAAAAAACACTTGCAAGCAAATCCTCCATTCTAAATAGCTCAAACGTGACACAAGGTATGCAGTCAGTATTTATCAGCCTTTATTTGAATGTATTTTAAACTATCTTTTCGCATTTTAGATACCAATCTCAGTTTCCACTCCCTTCTCTCTTCCCCGTTTCTCTACCTCTCCTGACATCCTACCCTTTACCCACTTCTCAGAGAGGGTAAGTCTTGGGGAGTCAACAAAGCCTATCACATTGTGTTGAGGCAGTACCACGGTCCTCCTTTCTATATGTAGACTGAGCAAGGTGTCCATCCAAAAAGAATTTTCAAAAAGCCAGTACAAGCAGTAGGGATAAATCCTGGCATCACTGTCATGGCCCCTCAGTCTGACCCCGTCATACACTGTCACCCACATTCAGAGGGCCTAGCTTGGTCCTATGTTGGTTCCCATGCCATCTGGCCAGAGTTGGTTAGCTCCCATTAGCTCAGGTAAGCTGTTTCAGTTTGTATACTAATCATGGTCTTGAACTTTTTGCTCATATTCTCCCCTCTCCCACTCTTCAACTAGACTTTGGGAGTTCAGTCCAGTGTTCTGCTGTGGATCTCTGCATCTGCTTCTATCAGTTTCTGGATGAAGGTTCTATGATGACATTTAAGATAGTCACCAACCTGACTACAGGACAAGGCCAATTCAGGCACCCTCTCCACTACTGCTTAGGGTCTTAGCTGGGGTCATTATTGTGGATTCCTGTGAATTTCTTTAGTGTCTAGTTTCTTGCTATCCCCACAATGACTCCCATAATAAAGATATGTCTTTCCTTGCATTCAATCTCTGTCCTTTCCAATCTCAAACATTCCATCCCTTCAAATACTCCTCCTCCCTTCCCTTCTCCCCTCCTCTCCTTCCATCTTCCTTTCTCCCCCTACCTTCTACTTCCAATTTTCTCAAGAGATCTTGCCTATTTCTCTTTTCCAAGATTCCATAGATGTTTCTGTTAGGGTTTTTCTTGTTACTTAGCTTCTCTGGGGTTGTGGACTAAAATAGTATGTGTATAATCACTTATTTATGGAATAATTATTTGTCCTTAACATATGACTTTATGCAGTGGCCACACATAGATGGGTATGCTAAGAAGTTTTAGAAGTGAATGACACAACTGAAATTCAAATATAAGTCACACTTTTTGATGTGGAATAAAAAAAATCTATTAACTGCAAAAGGCACAGTACTCCTTTACATTCAAGTCATACTGATAGAGCTGAGTTTCAGTGTCCCTCCAATGAAATGTAAAAGAGACATACACTGTCTTTATTTGCATGTGAGAAATAAAACATAAGCGTCAACTGTACTGTACCAATCAATTCACATACCTCCACTGCAAACCATGCAAAGTATATATCTTAGCTAAATGATCTTAAGTTAGTTTTCTTTCAGGTTTTTGAGTCATTCAGTTTGTAGAGTTGTTTCATACAAATTGATTCTGAAAAACTGAATTAGAGTCAGAGAGGAAAATAAGCCAGATATAGTTTTAGTAAATAAAGAAAATTAAAAGAAGTCTATGTTAAAAGAAAAAGAAGAAAGCAAACCTAACCCAGCAGAAAGCAATCCAGCCCATCTTCTTGCTTTTTTAGTACTTTTTCTCACTTGTGGTTTGCTTAGATTCAGTGTGTATGTGTGTGTGTGTGTGTGTTGTGTGTGTGTTGTGTGTGTGTATGTCACAAGTGCACACATGTCACAACCTCAATGAAGAGCAGAAGAAAACTTGTGGGAATGCAAGCTGGAACAATTGTTCCCTCTTTCCACCAGGTTTGTTTGGCCACACTGTTAGGAGTGGGTGCTGGGCAGAAGTGTCAAAGGCTGGCTCACGGTCTTCTCCATGGTGGCTATTCTGCCTTACACACACCAGAGGCCACTCACTGCATAACAGCCTGAATGCTGTTTGTGTATCGCTTTGACTGTAACTGCAGCTCTCAATTCATGTCTGCTCCTGAAGCCACCTCCCACCCTCAGAGGTCAGCTTGTGTCACTTTGAATTAAATTGTTTTTATGATTTCTTTTCAGTTTTATGTCCATGTTTTTTTTTTATATAAGACAGAAAATTATAGGCACACGGTGATTTACACATTGTCTTAAAATAGATACACTGCATAAAATGCTAAAAATAGTTGATTAATGTATAAATGTTCTCATTCTGTTATTTGGGGAAGAAAACACTTAACAGCTATTCTGAAATTTTTAGAAATATATGTTACACACCTTTATAATCACTATATTTTATAAGTGTCTGAAAATGGTCGTAATCCTCTGATATAGCTATTCTTCGTGTTTCTATGAGTTGAATATTTTCAGAATCCCACATGAGAGAATTTTCCTTCTATGGTCTTCAGTTCTTTATTTTTCCTTACAAATGACAGTATTGCTTTAAAATGATGATTCCTACTTGACTGTTTACATATGCAACATTTTGTTTTTAATCATCTGCTTGTGTTGATGGCCAGAAGTTGTTGTCAAATATTGGTTGTTCCCAATTGTGAAAGGTTGTAAGATAGTATTTTAATTGAAAAGTCATCAAAAAAATCCTTTATATTGTAGGGTCTTTTATAAAATTCATATATATATATATATAAATACGTTATCATAAAAATGTTGCATGAAGAATAATAGCCCCTCAAATATGTTTGCAAATACATATGATGTCACCAAATACATTTTAATATATATTTCAGAAATTTTACACTAAAATAGATGAATGAATATGAAAGGAAATTTTGATACTTTTATTCCAAGCAAGCTCTGTTTACAGGAACATTTGGTAATCGTGGTTAGAATGTGGTCAAGTGCATAATTTTCAGAAGAACTGGAAGTCTTGAGTACTACCTTTAAGTAAGTCTATTTCTTAGAACATTGTTTTCTTGTCCTTTACATTAGCCTGTGTTTATGGGCTGCATATGTAAAAGGAGCAAGTTGGCTCTAGAAGCATTCCGAATATATGTACAACCTCATGCAACACTGAGGTATTTTATAATATCTCTCTTCTCTATTCTGGTTACTCAGCCTCACTGTGCAATTCTAGACACCCTAATCTAATTACAGTCATTTACTGTGTTTATTGCTTTCCTGCTGTTCTCAAGCTTGGCTCATCTTTGGATTTTTAGAACCACTGCCTTTTATAGCTAAAACTAACAACTTCCAAGAATCCAGAATATTTTCTTCTCCAGGTTTTAATTTCCCTTTCATTATTTATAAAAGCCCATTTTAATATGCCTGCTAATATAGTATTTCTTTATGAATATTCATCTTGATTAAGTTGAGGTTAACTTAGTTCAAGGAGTCATATTCATATCTTCTGACTTGTTGTCAAGTGGCTGGCACAAATTATCTAGAGAGCTCTACTGGATAAATAAATCAGACTAGTCTTTTCCTCTAAATATTCCAAGATTGTATTGTCTCTAGTATCCCCCCCACAAAACATTTTGTTTTCTCCTATTTATGTATTTAACATTTAGCAAATTATATTAGTTATATGCTGCTCAGATATAGATCCACACTTGTTATACAGCAAAATCCAAGAAAAATGTGAGTTCTGCCAAATGCATGCTTTTCTGAGAATAAAGCATCAATTCTTACTTTGTCATATCTCACAATAAGCATATAAAATTTTGAGGGAAAAACAACTCCTTTGCTAAAAATAAGAAGAAAATAAAGTAAATAAATTTTGTCAACTTTGGTGAAAGTAGTAGTTAAAAATATCCCATATTTATATATTATAGTAAAAATCTCAGTATCTTGCTTCATATATGAATTTATGTGCAAGAGGTCATATAACAAACTTCATATGTAAACTGAAATACTTGGCAAAGATGAAGAACAGGCTAGCCTTCTATTTTGAGTACCACTAAAGTAGAATTGTATGCATACATTGACTATATCAGCAAGTATACAAAATAAAGAAAATGATATGAGAATGCTTCTATGTTGCTTTCACATTTAAGTGAGCTGACCTTAGAATGACTGATTTGTGTTGACAGAGATGTAAATTAAATGAAGTTGTAATTATAGAAAGCTACAATTACTGTAGTAATTGTTATGTTGGAAGTACTTTATTTCCATCATTTGACAAAATACCAAAACAGTGGTTCAATTAGTTATACACCATGTGATACAATGAATTTCTGTGGTGGGAATGTGCTACATAAATTTTAAAGATAGTTCAAGGATATATTAACTAAATTTTCATTTGTGATTGTCCAGTGCTTAAACTACTAAGTGAAGTTTCCTCATGTACACTGGCGCACAGCCATAACAGACCATTTGAGCAATTGCTTTCAATTTACACCATTTGCTTTGGTTTATTTCCTGAGTGGTGAAATCAGAGCAATTGAATCTTTTGAATCTTGGCCAGTATTGATCCATGTTGTTCATGAAGGGCATGTGTGTCTAAATGTATGTCAATTTTGGACATCAGGAAACTTTAAAAACAAAAACAAATAAACCAGAAAATAATAAAAGAAGAAAGCATTTCTTCAGAATACAGTTCATAACTCGGAAGACTGAGACTGATCCCTTAGACCCTATGTAAGTACTCCATGGTTTTGGAAGTGAAGGGTTGGGAGGTTCCTCGCTACATGGAGTTTTTGCATTCTGATGTTTTCTGGCAGAGCAGGTGACTGTTGTGTAAGCTAATGTGTTGTAAAGCTTCACAGAGAAGACTTTAGCACACTCACCATATGGACATGATGAAAGCTGAACAATAGCAATATATTGTGACCCTGCCTCTATCATTGCTCAATAATATAATAATTAAAATAATAATATAATTGTATGGAATCACTTCTAATTATGTACATATATATGTCAAGAAAAAATGACTCTACCTGAAATATGATGAACCATTTGCTCCATAACTGCAGTGAAGTTTCTTTATAAATTGGGAAGCAGTCCAGAGTTGTCTGCTATTTCTTTTGTTGAAGATTTGGAGAAGAGAGTTACTTGTGATGAGAATCAGTCTTGCATCTTTAAGATTTTTAATACTAATTTTACTTTCTGACATATTCTTGGGATGAGGGAACATCTTTTATAGTTTATTACACACTATTTGGTAAAGAAAGGATTCTCCAGACTAATCCAGTGAACAAAACTGACTGGTGAGTTTCTGGTTAGTTGTGACTAACCCTTGAACCTCCTTCATTTCTATTAATATTGTCAACCCATTAAGAAGAGGCCTGAGAGTATCAGAAATGCAAAACGGGTTTTCACTGCACAGACTGTAAATGATAACAGAATTATTTGATTAATAGAAACTATTTTATGTACAATTTTGTGATAACTATTTTCAAAAATATGTATGAAATAAAAAAACTTTTAAATGTAGTCAATAAACTGTCACCAAAGACAAGCTGAGTAATCTATATGAGCTATATAAAAATATAATTCTTGATTTAAACGACCATGCAGAGACTCTTCGAGGAGTAAATGAACTAACTAGTAGCTTTTACAGCCTTTATGAATGAAATAATGGATGTTATTGCAACAAGCCACTAAAGATAAAAGAAGATGAGAGATCCCCCTATTCATTTTATTAGGAAAAATAAGCTTGGTATGAACAGTCACAGTAGTTCAAAGAAGGACGATAACAAACCATAACTACCATGAAAATAAGCACGGGCATATTAAACAAAAGTAAGATGTATTGATGCAGAAAACAGTTAAAATGTAGTATTCCACACATGCAACTGCTTTCCACTAAAATCCACTAATGTAGCAGAACACATTGACAGGAACATGGAAAAATTGTTCATCACTGTGTGAGGGTTTTTTTTGATAATGTATATGGATACTGGATAATAGTATGACAATTATCTATAAAACATAGCTTTCAGAAAGCAAGTGTAAAGCTATTGTTTTTAACTAATGTCTATCTTCACAACCTTTAGTGCCTGAACTCATATCTCCACCCTTTGTACAATTGTGAGTGTGGGTACTATTTGCGGATAACCCTCCTCCATCAATTTGCTTGTTATTGTAGGACTAGATCTGGGTCTTTCTGGCCAAACAGTCTAGCACAGTGAGTTTTCAGCACTGGGATAGACTGTCTCCAAAAATAAAGTCAATAAACAATTGAAGAAAATACACAAGTATTACTGTAAGAACACTATACTTATGGGCACCCATACAAAACAAAAACAAAGAAGTCTTATCTACCTGAACTCCACACCTGTCATTATTCTCTGAGTAGAGAAATATTAAATTCTTGCCTTGGATGTCCTTTGATGATAAGCACTACCACTTGCCGACTTCTACCTCAACTTCATAATTCTTCATTGGGGTGATTGAAGGAGTTGGATTAAATTTTAAAGAAAAACAATGAAACTGTCTTCTCTTCTCAGATGATGTGATTGCACATAATGTAAATGATGAAAAAAAATCACAACTATTGATCAGACATTACAAAGCTTTCTGTGGCATGTTCAATAACAAAGAGTTCCAGCTGTGGAGATTAAGGAAGTAGATGATGATACATAGATATCCTGTTTTAGGGAAGGACTTTTGGTTATGTGAGTATAAATAAATCAAACTAGATAATTCAATCTACTTTTTCTTAATTCTATACCATGCATAAATAAAATTTATTTGTAACAGACAAATTAGGATACAAACAGGCATATAATAAAATGATAATATTTAAAAAAAACTAATAAAATAAACCAAAATAGAACAATATAACCAAGCATAACAGAAAAAGAAAAATGTAAAACAGACACATGCACACACATATTATTATTGGCATGTGAGAAAGGTCAATGTAACCATTAACTGCAACATACAAATTAATTCATATATCTTTACTGCATGTAATACAATATATGTATCTTAGCTACCTGATCTTATGTTGGTTTGCTTCCAGGGTTTTTGCTAATTCATTCTGTAGAGCAGTTTCCTACAGATTGATTCCAAGAAACTGAAGTAGATTCAGAAAGGAAAATAAGTTAAATATAATTGGGTAAATGAATAAATTAAGGAAACTATATGTCAAAGGGTTATAAACAAAGAGGAAAGCAAACTGAAAATAGGGGGAAATAATCCAGAAGGAAAAAAATGAGCCATTGAAAAAACCCAAAGAATCACTATAGATGCAGAGACACCATTGAATCACACAAAAATTCCATGAAAAAAAAAAAAAACAGAAAACATAATGTACACTCTAAGAACTTATAATGTAAAAAGAAAGGAAAGAAGAAAGATAGGAATGAAGGAAGGAAGGAAGAAAAGAAGGAAGGAGGGAAGAAAAAAAGGAAGGTGTGAGGGAGGGAAGGAGGAAAGAAAGAGAAGAGAAAGAAAGAATAAAGAAATTAAAAGCCCTAACAAAGCATTATGACACAGGAAAAAAAATTCTATTTATTTTGGTTTGTACTGGTCATCTATTTCTTGGCATTGTGCCTGACCCACAGAAAATGAGTTGGAGAAAATTAATTTTCCATTATCATTTGAACACTGCTTCTGGGTTAAGGATGTGAACTTGCATGATGTAGGATTCCCCTGTGTAAGCTATAAATTTGTTTTATTACCATTGATTAATAAAGAAGCCACTTTAGCATATGGCAGGGTAAAATATAACCAGGCTGTAAGAGATATAGAGATACTAGGAGGTGTCATGTAGCTGCCAAAGGAGACAGGCACTGGAAACTTACTAATAAGTCACTGTCTTGTGTCAATGCACAAATAATAGAAATGGCTTCATTTAATATATAAGAATTAGTTAATAAGAAGCCTGAGCCAATTGGCCAAACAGTGTTATGATTAATAATGTTTTGTGTGATTATTCTGGTTAGGGTGGTAGTCTCCATTCACAAAATGACACCCACTGTGTCATGGATCCACATAAGACCTAAAATAGCTTAAAAAAATAAAAAGAGGGCTTCTAGACCCACAAGACGCCAAGTGCAGCTTCTTGATAGTTGAATATTTTAAGATAGACTCTGTTTACTGGCAGCAGGCAGTGGCATGACTCCTTTAAGAGAAGACTTCCTGATTCAGCACTAGCAGCAAAAACTGTGGCTCCTTTAAGAGAAGGCTTCCTGCCAGGCGGTGGTGGTGCATGCCTTTAATCCCAGCACTGGGGAGGCAGAGGCAGGTGGATCTCTGTGAGTTCGAGGCCAGCCTGGTCTACAAAGGGAGTTCCAGGACAGGCTCCAAAGCTACAGAGAAACCCTGTCTCGAAAAACAAAACAAAACAAAAAAAAAAAAAAAAAAAAAAAAAAGAGAAGCCTTCCAGGTTCTTGCTGGTGACACCAGTGGCAAGTGCTTTTTCAGAACTTGCTGCAAGTTACTTGGTCACAGCATGGGCCAACTGCCCAGAGTTGTGTGGTGAGCACGGCTCCCACCTGGTGGTCCCAGAGCTGGAGGTGAACTACCTCAGCCATGTTAAAAGACCAAGAGAGGTGAAACCAGTATCCAGGCCTGCCGCAACAGAGCTGTTTTCATATTTGATTGTTCCTTGACAGAAAAGGGTTTCGGATACACAATAGGACAGCTTCAGATATAAAAGACCTCTAAACAAGACACAGAGAACCCTTAGGAAAGGGAACTGATGTAGACACCCTATTTAGGGTTGAGTATTCTAAGGTCTTTCACTCTCTGGACATTGTCCAGCTGTGTGTCCCTGTATACATTCCATATACTATGGAAAGAAGTTTTTCTGATGATGAATAGAGAAGGTAATATTAAGAAACATTTAATTGCTATGTTCCTTTTGAAAAAATGGTAATATTTTCTTTTGTTTGATTGACTTTTGTTCATTCCCTGGCCTATCTGTTCTTAGATTCTTGGACCCCTGATCCATGTTCAGGATAAATTACATGTCCATCTCATGGAGTAGAGCATCTCTTTTGCAAGCATGCAGATCACCTTCCAGTGCCATGAGTACTAGTCTGTAAGGGCAAAGGCTAGAGGTAGGTATCAACTCATCTTTTCCTTTTTCAATGACTTTTATATAAGTATTGTTTTTCACCAATAGTTTCGTAACCATCAGTTTGTGGAAAGCAATGAAAAGTCTACAGTTTTTGTTTGTGTGTGTGTGTGTGTGTGTGTGTGGTTTATCTGTTTGGGAGTGTTCTCATGAGGCCTCTTTGATGTAAATTATGTCTTGAACTGGAGGTTTCACTTGATGATGAATGATTTCCAGTTGGGGCTCTGACTTCCCTGTTACTCAGTTAATTCCATTTAGTTCACCTTCCGCTATGCATATAGTTTAAGAAGATTATATGATTTTAAGTTTCTATAGGACACTAAAAAAGGCCCTTAGGTTTTGCTGTCCCTCTGCATATTCATTTCTCCTCACTATTTGATCCCCCACAATTAGGTCACCCTCATGTATCCATAATATGCATATTATCAATTTCCTCTTTCTATAATGATCAAACCACACACACACACACCTTATTTTATTACTCTATACCTAATCTCTGTGGTTGTGTGGATTGTAGCCTGTTTATTGATTGAAAATTTAAAGCCGGGCGATGGTGGCGCACGCCTTTAATCCCAGCACTCGGGAGGCAGAGGCAGGCGGATCTGTGTGAGTTCGAGACCCGCCTGGTCTACAGAGCTAGTTCCAGGACAGGCTCCAAAGCCACAGAGAAACCCTGTCTCAAAAAACCAAAAAAAAAAAAAAAAAAGAAAATTTAAGAGCTAACATCCAGGTATAAGAGAATATGTAGTATAGTTGTCTTTTGGGGTCTTGGTTATTTCACTCAGGATTATTTTGTTCTACTTTCATCTATTTACCTGAGAATTTCATTAATTAATTTTTCTTTTATTGTACTACATTTTTCTTTATCAGTTCATCCATTAACGGACATCATGTCTATTTGCAAATTATGACTATGAATAGTTCGTCAATCAACATGAACAATGTCTGTGCCGGAAGATGTAGAGTCTCCTAGGTATATGGCAAAGAGTGGTAAAGCTGGGTCTTGAGGTAGATTCATCACACTGACTTCTACAGTAGCTGTACAAATTTGAACTCCCACCAGCAATGGATGATTGGTCTTCTTGTTCTGAACCATTGTCTGCTGGTGCTATCATTTTCTTATTGATGTTGACCATTTTAACTGTTGTAACATGAATCTCCAAGTGCTTTTGATTTGCTTTTCCTTGATAATGAAGGATCTCAAACAATTAAATGCTTCTTAGCCCTTTATGTTTCCTCTTTAGAGAATACTTTCTCTAGATTAACAGTTTATAAATTTGATCTCATAAAACTGAAAAACTTTTATATGACAAAAGACACTATCATTCAAATAAGGTGCTATACTGCAGAACTGAAAAAGATTTTTACCCATTACACATCAAATAGATAGACCTTGCCTCTTTAATTGTGTCCCACAGTTTGGATATATTGTTTTCATTTACCATTTAACTATAAAATGTTTTTAATTTATTTCTTAATTACTATCTTGACCCATTTTTTTATTCAATATTGAATTGTTAAGTTTCCATGATTTCGCAAGCTTTCTGTTGTTTTGGTTAATCTTGATATCCAGCTTTAATCGGTGAATGTCAGATAGGATGCATAGATTTAATTTTGATTTTATTGTCTTGTGTATATTGTTTTTTGTCCAACTATGATGTCAATTGCAGCAAATATTTGAGTTTCATGAGCTTTGAGAAGTATGTATATTCTTTTGTGTTTGAGTTAAATGTTCTGTAAAATGATTCTGACATAGTCTTAGTTTATGAGAAATATCTCATAAAATATCTTAATTTATGAGAAATTTTGGAAAAGGCACTGTTAAGCCTGACTATCCACACCAAGACCATCTGTGCATCTGAGAAAAAGATCCAGCGCTAATGGAGAGTTTTAATGGGAACCTTCTGGACCAGGGCTTCAGTTGGGGAGAATGACAATATTCACCTGTTTAATCACACAATGGAGATCACATATGCATTGCTGTATACTCAAAGCATAAATAGAATAATATCAAGTGGCGTCCACAAAGCAGTGGGTTAGTCTTAGATATAAGAACTTCTGCAAGCATTTTGTGCACGTTACTCATATTTATCCAAAATCTGAAGCAACGAAGTGTCCCTGGTGAACACACTGAAGAGATACAGAATCTCAGGGCAATGTTTTATTCTGTCTCTGTGCCTGCACTTTTGAACTATGTGAGGAAAATGTGTTGACATTTTAAAAAATCTGACTGTTATGATTTCAAAGATAAAAGCTTTAGATACAAGTGTGAAATAATGTCGCTCTCTTAGAAATTGCACAGTGAAGTATTTTTTGACAAGGAACTGTGGTGACCCAGTAATTTTTAAACCAGTTAGGGAAAAATTGTGCATCTGTTAGATAAGATTACATTATATGTATGCATGTATGTATTTATTTATGAAAGTATTCAAGCTTACATATGCAAGAGTGCATACTGCATTGATTTCAATTTTTATGGCTAAGCGTTATTATAACACAGAATAAAATAGTCATATGCACACATAAAATCAAAATTTTCAGTAACATTTCACCACTAATATAGAGCGATTTTCATAAAGCTTGCTCTGTTTAAGTTAAAACGCACAATAGTGAAGATCTCAATATTAAGGAACAATGGCAACAAAGAAAACTCGCTCGCTGGCTCTCATTGTCATCTTTTCACATTGTGCTTATCTTATATAAAACACTCTATAGATATTTTGCAAAGCCCTCTGTGTTGAATTGTGTTTAACATACCCTAAAATTCTCTCTACCTCTACTGACATTTTTTTATTCACCTGCAGGAGTATTTCCCCTTTGATGAAACACGTGCTTTATACTTTACAATAGGCCATCCTAACATAAATTAAAATCTTCTCTTTAATGTTTCCACTTCAGGAAACTCACCTAAGGAATTTGCAGCTATATACAAATTTACATCCAGAAATCTAACATAAGAGAAGCATTTTGCAATATTGTAATGACCTCACCTGCTATATTTATAATAATCTGTAACACAATGTTAGCTTTCTTTTATACTTAAATGACGGCGATTTTACCTGATAATCACCTACAAGTCAAGCCAAAGAATCAGGTCTCAAATACTTTTTGCTTATGTAAACTAATTTTACATATTACTGTCCCCAGAGAATGCAAATCAAGATAGAGATGTGCATAAATTCATGAAAACTATGAAGCCAACCTTTATGAATATCTTGATCATAGACATAGATTTTAGTTCTGTACCTGGCATGCAGCACTTACATGGGGAATAAGTTCTTTAATGATGCTTGTGGGATACCAGCAGATTGTCCGTCTTTCTGTTTCATAGGTGAAAACACTGTCTCACAGTGCAGTTCTAAAAGAAATGAGTCAGATGATGTTTTACTTAGAAAGAGGTTGCCTGAAATCTAGTTAAGAAGAAAACTGATTAAAGAAAAGACTTCAACTTCTCAGCAAATAAGCATACTGTGTTTCCTCCCTTTACACAGGAATGGTAATACTGTAGAAAGCACTTAGATCCAAACATGTGAGGTTCATCCATCAATTTTCTGTTGCTGCCAAACAAACTGTCACAAGCATAAAAATTTCTGCCAATTTATTGTAAAAGTTTTTAAGAATAAAGAGCTCCAGTGTAGGTTAAACACACCCTCTCCAAACATCCTAAGCAGACTGGAGTCTGATTTTGTCCAGGTTTGTCATTTCATTTCAGGCTGTGTCCTTTCCAAAGATCTATTGGTTGCCAGCAGAATTTTTGTTCTTGCTTTCAGTGACAAAATTTCCAGATGATGAGTTTCTGAGGCTAACAGCAAACAGAATTCAGATACACTCATCATATGTACACTTCACCTGCTCAAGTCCTACCCATGGGAGGCATCTCCATTTGGATGAAAATCAAAGTACCTAGCAGTTTAAAAGCAATGATAGGATCTCGGATAGATGTCACTTGTTCCTCAAACCAGAAGGGACAGACTATACAATGCATGAAGCCTGGGGACAGGAATTTTGATGGAAAAGGGTGCTTTAAAATATAACTCACCAGAGAGGTGCTGGGAAATCTCAGCTCGAACTGTGACCTTCCAGTAGTGTTAGAACTTGTACCATAATTTTAGGAGTTTCTTAAATGTCTGCTAAAGTACATTTAGTTATGATGTGAGCATGTGAAGACAAGGCTCTAAATATTTGTTTTTCATTGAAATGATGTGTTTCCTTGCTCAGATACTTACTGTTTACTCTGAAATTATGTGCTCCTTTCATCCCAAATTCACACCTGGTGACCTCACAGACTTGAAACACACTTTTCTTTTATTTCTATTTCTAATATTTTGATATTATCACATAATTGTATCATTTCCCTTCCTCTAAATTTTTTAATATACCCCTCCTTTCTTTCTTTCAAATTCATGACCTCTCTATTCATTAACTGCTGTTATATGTACATATGTATATGTATGTGTTTATAGCTGGCCCAAGGTGGGGTCACTTGCAACTCAGGATGGATGCCCCTCATGAGACCCAGCACCTCCAGGAAAAGGAAAGTAATGGTTATGCACCTTTCAGAAGTCTGCTGATTCCTTATGTCTGCATAAGTTCAGAACACAACCTTCTGCTATCTTAAGGACTAGTGGTCCACCTTTGGGAAAATACTGCTTCCTAAGTTCCTTTTGTTGTGATGGTTTCTTTTTTCTTAATACTTTCCCACTACTCTGCCCAAATTAAACCATCCCGAAAAACCCAAACTCTCCTTTTTAGTGGGGCTGTTCCAAAACATAACTCCCTGTTTGGTGTGGAGTTGTTGCCAAACAGAAACTCCCTTTTTAGTGGGGGCTGTTACAAAATCCAAACTCTCCTTTTGGTGGGGCTGTTTGCTCTTCTCTTGGGTATAGCCTAGCAGTTTGTACCCTAAATAAAGTGTTGCTATTAGGATTTAGGGCTCATCCTGTCATATAATTCTCCCATTATGCTTCTCAATATATCTATATTCCTACGTACATAAATACAACCTGATCACTCAGTATGTTACCTAAATATACGTTTTAAAGGTTGGACATTTGTTATTGGATAAGCAATGCATGTGCTATTCCCTGAAGAATACTATTCTGTCTGACCTCATCATTCCTGAGTTGTAGTTTTCTGGGCATTGAAGAGATCTAGACTTTCCCTAGTGTGCTTTAGTTAGTCTGATGTTTTCCCTGTTCTGCTTAAATTTAGGCTGTTGTGTTGGTGAGTGTAGATTCTGAAGTGAGTAAGAGGCAGTCTCACAGCAAACACGCTGATCCCCTGACTTTTATAACCTATCTTCCCCCCTCTTCTGAAATGTTCTCTGAGCCTTACCTGTGGAAGTGTTTTGTAAACAGATTTATTGTGACTAGGCTCCACAACTCTGCATTTTGATTGATTGTGGCTTTCTGTAATGGTCTTCTTCGGTTACAAAATTTGCTTGATGAGAGGTGACCATTGCATTTATGTGGGAGTAAAACAAACACTTTGAATAAGGGGTTATGACAATTTAGTCAGGTGGCGTTGTAGGTTCTACGTCAATATGAAAGAATTCACTAGCTCTGGGTAGTTGGCCAGGTTTCTAATAGAGATATATTTTCCTCTTGTTGAGAAAGTTTTAAGTCCACTCAGAGAGCAGTTGGTTACTGGTAAGGTAGGAGAGCCACTACTGCATTATTTTAGGGTTATTGTGACACCCTTGTCATTGCTATGGCTCGTTAACATCAGAACTGGGTAGTAATATTGGTGATTTCCTTCCATTAGTAGAAAACATGGCATCTTTTAGAGCAATGAAAACCACTCCTCAGGGAAAGGACTTGATACCAGTTAGTGCAGGGTCCTCTATGCCCTGATTTATGCCTCAACATTTTCGCTGCTTCCACTCTGTAATTGACTGGTATCTTTCAGGGCCTGGACTGTCATATTAACCGCCTCACATAGTTTCTGCCTGCCCTCCTTCACCTCTCCACATCTTTCCTATTTGTTGTAAACAGAAGTTCATTTCTGTCGTACTTTGTGAAAAGCATTCTGAACAATTTTGATCTCACCATGTGGGAAAACCTACAGATCTACCAGGCCCTGTTAGTCCTCTGAACTCACTGGTCACTGGCTGTGTAGCTCTCTGCATTGGCACTACACTCTCCGGCCTTCCTGCTGCTCCGCTGACTGTTCTCCATCAGTTTCTCTATCTGCAAAAGGCTGTCCTCAGACGTCAACACTACAGAATTTGTGTGTAAGTAGGAGCAGTAAATGTATTATGTAAAGATATCTTATTAAAATGATTTGTAAAATATTGTAATAAAAAAATTAAAAATAGGAAGACAAAATTTTTTAATAAATGTCTTGCATTTATCAAGACATAGTTATTTAATTGGACTTCCTTCCTTTGATTTCAAGTCAAGTTCATCCTGGTAACAGGTTACCAGTTAAATGGATAAACTTATTTTTAAAATTTTTATTGCTTTATAAATAATACCATTCAAAATTTCCCCTTCCTCCCCTCCTCCCATTTCCCTCCTGCTCCCCCACTCACCCTTCCTCCACCCCTCGAGTTTTAAGAGAGGGCAAAGTACTTCCCTGTGGGAAGTCCAAAGCCCTCCCCACTCCATCCAGGTCCTAGGAAGATGTGCATCCAAACAGACTGGATCCCAAAAAGCCAGTACATGCAATAGAGATAAATCCCAGTGCCATTATCATTGGCTTCTCAGTCAGCCCTCATTCTCAGCCACATTCAGAGAGTCCGGTTTGATCATGTGCTCGTTCAGTCCCAGTCCAGCTGGGACAAAACTGTTTTTTTAAATCTGAATTCAATTACTGATATGGCAACACACTGTCCAATGTTTTGCCTAAAGAGTTAAACATAGCCAAGATTTTTTGTTAGGGATATTTATTCAGCCATTCCTTAAAAATAATGTTGTCTTCTAAGAACACATAATGAATTGCTCATCAACAGATCTCTTCTGTAAATAGTCAAGGATTTTGAAAAATCAAATAGATATTATTTTAATATGTCATGTTTTAACTATTATCCTTAATAATCATTAACATGAGCTTTGGTAAGAACATCTTCAGGCTCGTTTTATAAGGATTCTATTGGGAGAGAAATTGTCATACCATATGACTAAACAACAAGTGTACAACATTTATACTAGCTAAATAAAGTGAAAGAAGAAAGTTACAAATAAAGAAGTGTGCTTAGTCCCTCTGATAACAAAAAGCCAAGTGCAGGAGGGAAAGACTCTGGCCCCTGAAATGTCCTAATGCACATGTCCTCGGTTTCACCAGCAGGTTTTCTTAAACTGAAGGGACAGACAAATCCAAAATCTTATGAGTATCCACAGCAATCAAACGTTTGCAGTCAGGATTATCTTTCTACTAGAATGAACACCTGCTGGGGTAACCAATGGCTTTAAATGAACTGATCTACAGATAGGCTTTGGAGATGCGACTAGAAGGAAAAACAGAACACTGGGATTGTGCCAATAAATTCCCCGGCAGGAGAACTGGCCTGGGTAAGAGCCAATCAGAGCAGCAACACACAGAATTTGATGACAAGTAGAGTTGAAAATCTATAAAATTAGAAAGAGGGGAAAAAAAAACTAGGACCAACACATATTGTTCTTCAAAAATGGTGTTCTTTGGACTATGAAACTCTGGGAACAAGGACGTCCCTCAACTAATCCATTCCAGGAAATCTGTAAATGGATGCACGCAAAGGTCTAAGCATGGTTTCGGGCCATATGGAAGCTTCCTTTCCACTGACCATTCATTTGAAGATCTCCGACAAGTCTCAGTGGGACAATGACTTGCAATGACACTGCTTGGCCTTTAAGTTATATAGTGATCATAAAAATGATAAATGTCACTTGTTATTTTATATGTCTTTAAGGTGATACGAGTGCTTCTTTGGACAAAATAGCTAATCACTTGAAGCATCTTATGATTTAGGGATGAGATCCAAACTCATGTTCTCTGGCAAAGTCGTCCTTAGATCTCTGAGAGAGTCTGTTCCTAAGTTTCTGGGGGCTCCAGATGTCCCACACAGGGGCTGCATCCCTTCAGTCTCCATGTCTATAATTATACTGCTTGCATTTTGTCCTCTGTGATCCATCCCATGTTTCTCTCATGCAGCTGGTTGATGGCGTACTCACTCAGAATGATCTCGTCATTGCAACTCCATAAGGAAATCCCACATGTAAGGATCTATTCCTCAAATAAAAGCTTTAAAGGATGGAAAATTACAATTTTGCATATCTGAAGGTTTAAAGGATGGAAAATTACAATTTTGCATATCTGAAGGCCTTCATCTATTTAACTCTGATAATTTATATCAAAATTATCACTGATATACACTTGCAGAAAAGATTGGTAAATATCCTAACGTGGGTAAGCAGGGCTGAAACTTGGCTGGCACACAAGATGCAAATCCTCATCCTACATAATAAGATAATTGTAAATTCAATTAGACCTGTACTCCTTTGTGTCTCTTAAACATGTGATGCTGGTGCTAGGAAATTTCAAATAAAGTGCATTTTGAATATATTTTATATTCATAATTTTAATTATAAAATAAGACCATACATATATATTTTAAAGAACATAATTTAAATTTTATAACACTACAAACCAAATTTTATTTATAAATTAAGAATATGACTTCACTTTTGGATATTTTATGATTGACGGTCTTGACTCACTTACTTTCTTCTTGCATTTTTTTTTAATCTCAAGAGTATAAATAGTGAATAGTGACATCATGGGTTTCTTCTAGGTACCTGAGTATCTTTAAGGCGTTATCAGATAGAAAACCCAATAAGATGATGAAGCATTTTTGTGATCAATATGTTCTTCCTCTGCTGGTGCTCTGGATTAACTGCCTTTTGCTGATGACATCCATCGCTCCTAACCCAGAAGCTACCTCCAAGTGATAACTGTTTGAAATGGAAAAGAAAAATATTTTTTTAGTGGAGTCTTACTGGGGCTACAAACCATACCTAAGGCCAGGTCCCATACTCAACATAAAGTTAACCATTGGTATTTTTGAAGGTTGTTTTTTTCTTCTCATAATGCTTTGTCTTGGGCAATTAGCTCCCCCCCACACACAGGTATTTTCACTTATATATCACAGTTTTTGATTTTGTGTCTTTATGGAATTTCTGTGCATGTGAATGTATCTCTGTGTTTATGTGTTCATATGCTTTTTCTGTGGCTCTTTTGCCAATTTTCTGCTTGTTTATTCATATTTTTGTTTTATTTTATGTATTGTTTCTGTTATTTTTAGATGTCTGCTCTTTTCCTAAAGAGAAAGAGTCAACAGTGTGGTTTTTGATGGGTAGGGATATGAGCAAGATCTGGAGTTATCTAGGGGAGGTCAAATCACAACCCGAACATATTGGATAAAAAAAAAATATTTCAAGTTTCAAAGAATAAAGAACAAAATAAAGGAAGTTTCTCTGAAGTAACTTCTGTCAATGTCTGCATTTTAGTTTCAAGAAACAGAAAATTGAATAAAGCATTTTCTCTCATTGATTCTGCACAACTGCTATTCTTTTAGGAGCAGTGCATAACAACATATTACACAGAGAATAACAAAATATATTTCACATGTGGACAATTAAAATGTTAAAAAGAAACCTGGAATTCCATATATCATGTCCCTTTGACTCTCTCTCTCTCTCTCTCTCTCTCACACACACACACACACACACTTTGACACACAGATGCACACACTCACAATGTTCTTGTCTACTGCCTTTTTATTGTTTTTACTTAAAAGTTAAATTCGGAGGTGACAGGTTGAAGAATGGCTTTAATATTAAAAGACACAAAAGAAATAAATAGAAAGGGCCGAGAGGGCTGGTAGAGTTGAGGAAAGAGACTAGTTAGAATCCAAAGAAAAATAAATTTCAAAGGACAATATTTTATCATAGTTAAAAGAAATGCATCTACACAAATAGAACAATGTATTATATGGAAGTAATTAAGAAATATACTCTAATATCTATAATTATCTGGAAGATAATCAGGTAACTTCTGAGTAAGCATATGAGGAAAATGAATAAAAATTTGTAGATGTTTGTAAAGTGGTGTTTAATGAAGTCAAGGCAGTGTTGTTGTGCCAATGTGCCAACATTGAAGTAATGTGTCTTGTACAAGGTGAAAGAGATTAAACAACAGGGATGCTATTTTGCAGAAAAAGACTGCAAAGGGTTCAGTTCTGAAGAAATAATGTAGAAATATTAATGTATAAACAGTTTATTTAGCACATGAAAGGCTGGTTGTTTCCAAGCTCTGTATTAACTTTTTTAACTTTTTGTTATTGTGTACGAAGCTTGTTGAAGGAGCGGCTAATGAGAGCAGCAGGCTGTGCTGCGTCCCGCCACCTAGCTAGCTTTATACCCAAAATAATTACACGGAAACTGTATTATTTTAATCACTGCCTGACCCATTAGTTCCAGGCTCTTATTGGCTAGCTCTTACATATTGATCTAACCCATTTTTAATATTTTGTGTAGCACCACGAGCTGGCTTACCAGGAAAGATCTTAACCTGCATCTGTCTGGAGTGGGAGAATCATGGCAACTCCCTGACTCAGCTTCTTTCTCCCAGCATTCTGTTCTGTTTACTCCACCCACCTAAGGGTTGGCCTATCAAATGGACCTAGGCAGTTTCTTTATTAATTAACCAATGAAAGCAACAGATTAATACAAGACCCACCTCCATCAGAAGCTGAAGAAAACAAGGTGATCACACAAAAGCAAAACCAATCAGAGTCAAGCTGGAGCTAGTAAAGCTCAAAGAAGAGGGTAAGAAGAAAAAGAAGACAATTTTTTTAATTTTTTGAAAAAAAAAAACCCAGGCATTTCTAATTTAGTATCCTAATGTATTTAAGCTTTCTAGCAAAAAAAAAAATGCTGAAAAAATATTTTCAGATGTACCATTCTCAAAATAAAAATCTTCTCTTCATTTTTTTCTCCAAAAGCAGATCCTGGAAAAACAAAAACAAAAACAAACAAACAAACAAAAAACAGAAGGGATGTAATTGAGGAAGAAAAAAACAAAAAAAATCTTCTGAAATTAAATATAAATTAATACAGGACAGAATTTTATAATTATTTTCAGCAGGCCAGAGGATAGGATAATCTAGAAATTAAGAACTAAACTAAAACAAACACAGATAATGGGATATCTGTGTCATTCCTTTCTTTCCTCCTTCCTTCTTTCTTTCCTTCCTTCCTCCCTCCCTCCCTTCTTTCTATCCTTCTTCCTTCCTTCCTTTCTGTGTGTGCTTATATGTCAGTGGGAATGTCCATTCCCGTGCATTTGTATAGAACATGTAGATGATGAAATGCCTACCTCTATCCCTGTCCACAAAATGCTTTGAGATTGGTTTTGAGACTGAACCTGAATTCACCAATTAACTACACTGGCTGCTCAACACATTTCCTTTGCTTCTCCCTCCCAGAGATGAGATTACAGATATGTGTCACTGTGGCTGACTTTATGTGAGTGCTGGGAAGCCTAATCTGGGCTCTCATGCTTGTAAAACACTTATTCCACCCATTGGGCCAAATTATCAGTTCCTCTAGGGCTTTTAAACACATAGACAAACATACTTTTATAAATGTTTTGAATCATTTAGTGATATTTAAAAGTACGAATGTAAAATAACTACAGATAGGAGACATTACAAATTCAAAAAAAAATGTATCAAGTTTCATAAGAAAGGAAAGTTCCTGAGTGATTATGGTAGCTATTTATTAAAGTAAGTAAGCACTAATTACATAGTCAAAAAGAGCAACAAAATATTATTGGTTGAATAAAGGGAGAAGGTGTGTGGAGAATATGTAAGAGGTAACCAACCATGTACAATATAAACAGCCATACAATGTATAAGACAGTGAATTATGTATTTGTTATAAATGTGCATTAAAAAGGAAATGCCTACTAAAATAAAGAAAAATGAGCAGGGGTGGCTATCAAAAGAGCAGGAAATGACAGGAAAATAAAGAGTGAAAATATGCCTTTTATAATCCAATCTCAGACTTCCTTTTTGATATCATGTGCATTCAAAGATTGATATTAAGAAGCAATACTGTTTTCAGGATAAACATAAAGAAGAAAAGTTACTTTAGGAAGATTATTAGTCACATAACATTTTATATAGCATAAATATCTTCATTCAAAATCAAATTGCTGACATTGTTATATATTTGCACTCGCTCTCTCTCTCATGATACGCAATGTAGTGAGGAAGATAAGTTAGATTCCATTAGCCTCAAATAGTCTTCTGCTTTACGATTTGTTCACTTAATTTCCATCTGTTGTTTATCTTACTCCAGGATCTGTAGCTCTGTAACAAGAGGAAATATTTATCACCAGATGATGTAAGAGTTGATTATTAAGATGAACAAGGTCTTGTTTAATATAATTTGGGAAGTAATAGATCATAGTTGATCTTAATGCTTAATTTTAAGGAGGAAAATCTGTAGCTAAGACCAATAAAATTTTAAGATAAATGCTATTCCTCTTCCTCTTCTTCTTCTAGAATGCTTGGGAACATATGCTGACAAATGTCTATTTTCTTACTTCAAGTACACAGTTCTTTTTAGCATGACCACAGAAATAGAAGCAAGAATGCTTGAAAATAAAATATCACTAGGTCCTACACTTAAAATTAAAACTGGATTACAACAAGGCAACACAACTTAAGATAGTGTTAAGAAATTAACTCAATATTTAGATGCATTGTTTATATGATCCTTTATCATATTTGTATTTATAAAGGATCATATAAAGCTTTATATGATTCACAACACTGAAATGGAGCTGAAAATTATTTTAAATACTTCCATTGTACAGCAGCTAGATATATGAGGTTTTTCCTAATCTTGAATAAAGGGCATTTGGAATTATCTCTTCACAAATAACCCATGTCTCTTGTGTATTCTTTTAATCTCCAGGCCTTTGCCCGGCTTGTGAACAGTACAGTGGCATGAACTATACCAAAGAGAGTAACAGAGATATTACAACCTGGAAAGCAACTAAATTGCACCAATACAATGAAGTTTGGGGAATTAAAATTATAATTTATATTAAATTAAATAACAAGAAAATTTCCAATTAGAAGGTGGTGGGTAGGAGGGACAGTCTAGTTTGTAACTGATAATAGAAATTTAAAATAAGATATGAATGAAGGTGTTGTGGACTCTTAATATTGACTCAGATTTTAAGTTGTTCTATGGCCACTGCCCTTTGTTCCTTCCCTTAACCCTGGGCTTTATCATCCTGACTTTGCTTGAGGTCAGGGTCATTGTTAGCTGACTCCAGTCACCTGTTGATCTGTTGCTGGTCAGATTCAATTTTCTCAGGGATCAGGGGTCACTCACTTGCTTATCTGAAGGAGGGTGTATGATAATACAATGATTTCTGTCAAAAATTCTCTTTTAGAAGAAAACAGTGTAACGCACCACAATCCATCATCTGACCTTATGATTTCAGCAGGGTCTCCTGTTCTCTTCAGCAGCTAAAAAGACGAATGAGACAACTGATGGGGCCTGGGGAAAAGTGGTGTGTGTGTGTGTGTGTGTGTGTGTGTGTGTGTGTGTGTGTGTCAACTCCACCTTTGGAGGGTCCTCGCCTCACGATGGCTTGTTAGGCCTTTTATTTTATGTTTATTTGTTTATGTTTTATTTTAGAATTCAAATTCTTTGCATATAATAGTTTTCAACTTCTTGCTGTTACAGAATTCCTGAACGTGCAAACGAGTGGATGAGTGGGTCTCTCTCTCTCTCTCTCTCTCTCTCTCTCTCTCTCTCTCTCTCTCTCTCGTCTTTTCCCTTGGATTCTTTTTCTTCTGTTTGCTTGCTTTATCCCATTTGGATGTACTAGCTTTTGTTTTACCTTATTTTATTTGATTATTATCTCTCAAAATCCTGCTTGCTTTCTAATGTGAGACAGAAAGGCAAAGGGATACAGATAGGAATGGACGTGGGAAAAAACTGGGAGGGATAGGATGGGAAACTGCGATCAGAAAACAGGTGAGGAACAAAAATTTATTTTTCAGTAAAATGAGAAAATAAATGTGTTTAAAGCTTTTAAAAGTTACATTTGCTCTTGTCCTCTGACCAAAAACAATCAAAATATCCAATAAATGTGATAACAAGCTTCTGTGTCTTTCAATGCATGAGAAACAAATCAACTGAGACACCTTCATAGCTGAATCTTGTGTTGTCTGTCTACTACATGGGCATCACATTACTCAAAGTATTATGGTTGACATACATGACCATATTGGGATGGTAGGATTGCTACAGCATGACATGCTTTCTCTCGAACTCCTCAAATGCTCCCCTTTTTTTTTTTCAGGACAGTGCACACATAATGAATATAATCAGCTTCCAGAATAACCAGTGAAAGGGTGAAAAATGCTACTCTCTTCCCTTCTTTTCATATAACAGATCCTAATGTGGTAATTACATTGCCACTTATATGGTAGCATGATAATTAGCTTAATCAACTTGAAAATGACTATAATGAGACAAATGCTCTTGGCAAGAGAAAAAGTTCATAGTTGAAAACTCTAAAATCTCTGTTTCTGTGTTTAAACGCTTTTACTCCATTTGTTTTGGTGACATGAAACTAAGATTATTACAAAACAAATTTGACCATTTCAAACATCTGTTCCAATACTCTCAAATCTCCTTGTTCCTTACTAACCAATATTTGAGTTCCTTTGCTGGCATCTAGGGCCTCAGAAAATGGCATATTAACAGTTCCAAAAAGGCCTTCTCACAATGTCTAGACATCATTAAGAAAGCCAGATTATGAAGGTGTAGACTCACAGCCAAAACAGTAGTATACTTATTTCCTCTCAAGAACATGTTGTTACTAAACAAATGATTATTGGTTCATTTAAAATTCAGCTTGAGGACACACTTTAACAAGGGTGAAAGGTGATTCTTTTCCTCCGCCACAACAAGCTGATATTGCATGAAAATTATTGAAACTAAAAATGACAGACTACAAGAACTATGTTTATTCTACTTGTCATACATATATACGTGACAAATATATGTATATATTCCAAATGTGTGTATATATATATATACACATATATGTATATATAATTTTAAAGCAGACTTTAGGTCAAATGAAGTTAATTGTCTCACCTTTCAAAAAGAACTTCTTTATTTTCTCCAGTAGAGTAACACAGGTGACCTTATTCACAAGCTAAAATGTCATCTTGTCACCTAAGCTTGCAAACTTTCCAAAACAAGCTCATTAGCAAATAATGATGCCAGAAGAGTAACTTTTTAAATGTCAATAAATACATTTTACATCTTTCTGATAATCTCTGAAAAGCAGAAAGCAAGCAGGTAATTATCAGAGGAATGGATTTCTCTCCAGACAAAGTTACAAAAAAATTCTGTGTAACTTCAAAAGTCATATTTAAAGCAAAGGGAATCAATGGTTCTTCTTTCTCACAGTGGGAGATTTTTAATGATATTCTAATCTATACATGACCTATTTACAGAGAACTCTGCTGATGGCATGGAACAAGCATAAAATGATGGCAACATTTTCAGTAATGTCTGCTTCAGCCTTTAATTATGTCACCAAATTATCTCAGAAATTCTTTGCCTACTCAAGGGGCCAAGAAAAGAGTGGGGTGAGGTGGGCTGGGGTTGGGTTAGGTGAGTTACAGAGATACACACACACAAGCATGTTCACTCGCACACACACAAACATGATGTGGGGTGGGAGGAACAGAAGGAGGGAGGAAAGGAGAGGGGCAGATATTCAAGCCAATGGGAGCGCTGTATAAAACAACACCAATCAAATTTTACCTGGTTCATATGCATGCAGAAGATTTTGAGTACATTTTGTACAGGGTGAGGAATTTCTCTAGGTTGCCATTGCACAATGCCTTCAGTAAGTATTCATAGTTCTCACAAAGCTGAATGTAGGTTTTTGGTATTAGTGGAAAGTTAAAGTGGTATTTATAAGGAAATTGTAAGGACTTAAAGTAGACTTTTAAAAATAGTTATAAGAAAAAGAGCACCATCTATTTGTGCCTTATCCAGAAAGTTAACTCTGAATGCATTATCCAGGGACATTCGTGTCCCTAGTAATGATTTGGGGACACACTAGTAGTATTTCAGGGAAAGGACTTCGTATTTAGCCCCTCTAGACTGGTCTCATGACCACTACTTTGCTGGGTTTCAGAACTCAAAAGTGCCTTTGAAAAATGTGGGAAAATTTGCATTTGTGAAGCGCAAACCTCAAGACAACAGAAAACACGAGTGTACCTGCCAAGTGCTGTCCTGTTTTTATTTTTCTGCTTTTCTAGCACAGTATTAGAAATAATTCTAAAATGAATCGCATATTTGTAGGTGTTCTAAATACATGTCTGAATAACTTTGATCTTTGTTTTGTTTTGATTTTAGAGACAGGGTTTCTGTGTGTAACCCCGGCTGTTCTGAATCATGTTCTGTGGAACAAGCTGGCCTCAAACTCTGGGATCCACCTGCGTCTGTCTCCTGGAATGTAGAGATTAAGGGTACATGTCACTACTGCTCAACATAACTTTGATTTTTATGAACAATTGCCTTAAGAAAACAAGAATGAAGGACACGTATAAAGTTTCCAGTAAAATGCATAGTATCAGGTGTACCTTGGTTTGATCCTGTTTGTAGGTCGTTATGTGGTTGCTCTAACTTCAGCTATGATAGTAGATGAATGTTACATGCAGTCCTAAGCTTAATTAGCCTTCTCCTTCCTGCCTGCAATTTTCCCAGACACAATACAACATCCTCTAGGAGCTGAAAGAGGAGAGACATTTATAAATGTTAAAATATGTGATTGTTTTTGCTTAATAAAAAGAAAAAAAAACTGAAGCAAGGTCTATGATTTCTAATATGCTATGGCATGTATGAAGATACACATTCTGAAAGCCTCGCTATTATCTTTGGAACTTTTAAAGGAGAAATTCTATAAACGCAGATGGCCGTTATGCAATCATTTTAAGTTGAATGTTATGAACGTTTTCTTATTGTCTCACAACTCCTGAACTATAAACTGATTAGCTTGGCACTGAGAGTTGTTGGCAGTCATGCTGTGTTCGGTATCAACTCTCATTTTTTACTTCCATGGAGGGTATTAGGGTCTTCTCTGTCCGAAGTGATCACTAACTGTGAAAATCAAATCATTATTGATTTGTTTGCAAACACGACTGTTCCAAAAGTGTGGCACAACATACCCATCACTAAGCCATTTTGTTCATCCAGAGCGTACAAAAATACAATTTTGAACACCAACACTGAATAGAGAAAATAAACTTGCTTGTTAAATGAAAACAAAATATTACATAAATATTAATTTTTTTGAAAGAAAAACAAGAGAAACCAGAACACAACAAAATCTCTCAATAAGGGTCTTGTGATCGCTGTACATTGTGATCATATAACTCCATCACCATCATTTCTTCTACGTCTAACTATTTTATAACACATTTCATGGGGGTCTGTCTTTAGAATGGCCTTTATTCTTTACAAAAGAAAAGACGAAGCCTAATATAAAAGTTTAGAAAAATTTAAATACTAATCTTTTGAGCCATTGATTTTTCAAACAACCCCCTTTGTTTGTCACAAGCATGCTTTGCTGGTGGATGAATTTATCATTTGTTTCTTTTAATTCGCTTTTTTTTTTTGGAATCACTGAGTTTAAAAATAAAGAGGTCATGAAGTGAGGATGAGAATGAGGTAGGGGTTCTGGAGAGGGCAAAAAGGGTTGGTATGTGTAAAATAGTTTGTGTGTACATGGGCATCTCAAAGGATAAATCACACATTTTGAAAAATCACTTTCCTTATAGAATCTTATCTCACACAATACTGTCCAACCACTGCTTCCACTCTGTCCACTCCTAGGTCCCCTGAGCTCCCTCTCCTATAGATCCAAAGTCCTTCTGTTTTCTCTTCAGAAAAAAGCAGGTATCAGGGAAATGGCATCACATATTAGGGTCTATTTCATAGTCATTGGATGTTCAATAATATTTCTTTAAATTTTTCCTGCCCTATACTTTTATGTTTTTTCTCAAAAATATTACTGACATAAAATTCTTGTAGCTAAGTATGTAGGTAATGACAATATGCTTTTAAATATTATAGAACCTAATTTTTAAAAGTGAGCTGAAAGGTAATATATTAGAATGTTAGTTTTAATAACAAGTCAGGAGATATATAAGCAATATATTTTATACAGAATTTATAGAAAGCATAAATCCTAACATGTTCTTAAGATAGAGTCAATAAATCTTATTGGCAGGCATTTCATACCTGTCATTACCACTTAGGAAAATGTACAATAGAATAATCTAGATTTTTAGGATGTGATCTAATAAAAGCAGGAGTTGGAAATTCACTGTTGCTTCAGACTTAAAACAATCACCTTAAGTGTGTACCAAGGGTCTCTCCAGTTTAATAAGAAGACATGGATCAATGGGCTATGTGATAACATCAAAGGACAGTGATAAATTGTCGCCCTTTGCAACCATAAAGGGTGAAGAAAATCTAGAGGTAGAAGGGAAAATTATAAGATGTGCAAAAGTATTATCACCAAATATGTTTGTTCCAGAGGCGGATGATTCCAGAGTTTAGATGAGACACTAAGGAGTCAAACCAGTGTTGACTTTTTCTTTGATTGAAACTTGGAGAGTCTTTTGAAAATAAGAGCAGGTGAATCACCCTGGTCTTACTATTGGAGATCGCTGTTTCTGGTCTGTATGGCATAATAAAATAACACATCAGGTGTAGAAAATAGGAGGTATTTCTTTACTCTTCTGGGGGCAACAAACCTAATCATACTGCCAGAATGATTGGTTACTGATAATGTCTCTTTCACTGGTTTATAGATGATTGTCTTCTTGGTGGTCATGTAGTGAAGAGAAAGGAAACCTGTTCTTTGCTGTCTTCTTTTATGTTTCTTTCTATTCCTTTTTTATTTTATTACTTTTGTTGTTGTTAAGGACACTAGGAATTGATTTCATTGAAATGAAATGTTTCTACTGCAACATCAGTTATCTTTCCTTCGCTGTAAGCTACACATGTGCACACACATACACACACACACACACACACACTCAACACACTTTCTAATTCATGTGGGGACAAATTACACAAAGATAATAAATTATTGCAGAGGCCACAGTATTTAGACTATAAGCTGAGACAGGTTTTGTGTTTGACTTGACATGATCTATCAGCTACATGGAACAAGTAATACAAAAGTCAGAAACTGAAGATCCCATCAGCAATAAAGACAGTCTTAGCTTGCCTTGACTTAATGCAAAGCCTGCATGCCTGGGAGGGATAATATCATCACTACTGGGTACTCAGTAGAACAGGTTAGACGCTGGATCACCAATGTCTATTTGGGGAAATGAGAAGAGACTAAGAATCACACAAAATTTATAGACATGTCTTGTCACCAAATGCAGTCTCTGTTTGGCCTCAGTTTTCATTGACCAGAGGGTCACAGAAACCCAGTAGGCTGTTGGATTTAAACTCTGTATTGCACAGAACAACATTTGGGCTCCTTGCACACTAGTTAGTCCTTCACAACCTGTTCCAAGAATGCTTCAGCTCGATGAGATTTTGACTCACAAGCAATTGTTACAATAACATCACTTCTAGAGCAGAGTCTGATTCTGTCTTTTCAGAACAACTCAGAAGCCCATGTGACTGCCTTGATGTAAAAGGTACCAAGCCACGTGGCTAACACAGACAAAAATAATGGGCTAATATGAGATGTAAGAAAGAGTTAATAAGAAGCCTGAGCTAATAGCCCAATCAGTTTATGATTAATGTAGAGCTCTGTGTGTTTCTTTGTGACTGAACGGCTGCAGGACCAGAGAGGACAGAAACCTCTGTCAATAGAGACCCTATATAGGATTTCTTGGGGCAGGGTTTTCAAAGGTGGAATGTATTGGCCTTAATATCTTACACATAGATTATTTCTTCCCTTTCCTATCAAGGATACTTCTATTTAAAGACTATATTGATTAACATAGAGACTCACACTAGCCAATGTGCAGAGAATAAGATATTTTCCCTAAATGAGATGTGTAAAAAATAGCACTTTTCAGGGTTGAGGGATCATTGTAGAATAATTGTCAGAAAGATTGTAAAAGCCAGAGGTAATGGCATGGCAGTGAGGCAGTGTTTTCAAGACTCGAAAGGGCAGAGACACACATCAACTCATAGTGACTGTGACCTCATGCATAAATCCTAGAGAAAATCATGCCAAACAAACCCAGCCTGGATGCATGAGGAACTCACTAAATCTCACCCCTAACTGAGGAGCTGTGTGAAAATTAACCAAAATCTTCTTTCTCTGTCCTTCTTTTCCAGTTCCTCCAAATTATGGTCTAAAATAAGTCAATTCTACTGTATATTTAAAGATGACAATATGTATGATTTTATCATAACACCAGTAAAACAGAAAATTAGAATGAAGAAATTGCTAACATGGTTATTTGAACTCAAGAACCATCAGCATCTTAAAATTTCATGTTATTTTAAGAGGATAGCAAAATCTAAAAGAATTTCTGGAAATGGAAAAGATGCTCTCTGTTTTAGAAAAGCAATCACAGATCTGAGGCTCTTCTAATTTTACAAAGGTTACCAAATGTAGCAGGGGCATAGCATGCTTTTGTTTTTCTAATAGAAGCCAACCAAAATAACATAAGAAAAATAACAAAATGAATTACAAAAAGGTCACTGTTTTTTCAAAGCATAATGAGACTTCTTTTTAAAACTTCTTTAGCCTTTAATGCATTTTATATATCAAAAGCAATAAAAACAAAAATGAGGCACATTTGAAAAATGAACGACTACCAATGTAACCAATGAATCACAAGCAACTTGACTGTGTTATGATAGTATTTACAACAGATTTAATGCAAATCAGTATATGTTGAGTGCTTAACTCCAATGTCTTCCTCTGAACAATAAAAATATTTCTCATATATAAAGCCATATTACTTAAACATACAGTTATACTTTCACATCTAAATTAAGCCATGATAATATATGGCATGTAGTAATATGATAAATAAAATGTTAGGTTGTATAAATATTTGGTTTTATAAATTTAAATTTCAGAATATTAAGTGATTCTGACACCATAATTTAAAACTGAGTAATTACACTGTAAATCAGACTTCAGAAGTACATAGGAAGCATGAATCAAACACACAGAAAACATAATGCCTACCTGCAGTTCATATGTAATGTCACTTTCTGAAAGGTTACAATAAAATTATACATGTGCATTTGCCCTAACATCATATGTAATTTAAATTCATTCTCCCATCAAATATTAAATCTTATTTGATAGAAAAGTTTATTATTTGAAAGCGGTAACAACTCTATTGGAATCAAAGGCAAAGATCTATTTCTTCTACTGAAGTGAAAGGCAGGTTTTCTATCTCATCAAACTTCTTGAGTGTGTCCAAAAGTTCTCCTATTAAACTTTAAAACGATTATGAGATATATTTTTTAAAGTTATTGGAAAAACTAGAACTTTATTTATAGGGAGTTGACATCTGGAATGTACAAATGTTTTCCACACAATAGTTGAATTGATTGACTTACTTAGATGAATTATTGGAGAAAATTATATTTCACAATACCTTTCGATAAAAAACTGTTAAAAGTCTTTGAAAGTACATATACCCATCTTTGTTATTTGATATGAGATTGCTTTATTAAAAATATTTCAAAGCTCTCAGATAAAAGAAAGCATCAATGACAGACAAGATCAACATGATATATAAAGGGCATTTATCAGGAAAGTGATGGGTATATTTTGGAGGGCTGCACTATACAGTGTGTTCATGTGTGAAAAACTGGTCACACTGTGATACACAAATAATATCAGAAATAACACACTATCAACTTAAATAAATAATCAGAGGTGGTATTTGCATACAGTTTTTGCAATACATGTTCTACCTAGAGGCATGAGCCTAGAGAAGTGTTCTTCAAAAGCCAACTAATATCAGAAGTAAGCTGTTAGGCAAAACATACAAAAGTAAATGGCTTTTCCAAGTAAGTTTTATCTGTGCATCTCTACTCATTGAGTTAAAGCAAGAGGGTCCTAAAATCACAGCATTTGTACCCCAACAAAAGCATTCCACTCAGTTTTCAAGATTTGTGACCTCGTGACTTCATTGTAGCAAAACTTTCTCTGTGATCTCCAAAATTAACATGATCTAACAAAAACATCCAATGCTGGGAATGGAGAGACAGTTCAGGAATTAAAATCACTGACTATTCCAATGGCCCTGGCGTGATACCCAGCATCACATCATGACTCACAATCATTGTTAAAACCAGTTTCAGGGATCCAACACTCTCTTCTTACCTCTGTCAGCATCAGGAACACATGCGGCAGACAAACCATCATGTGAATAAAACACTCCTACACATAATACTTTTAAAATTAAAAACAGATACCCAAAGATTTCTAATAAATTTAAACACTGTTTTTTTTTTAAATTTGTTTCTCTAAGTTACATAACCCATCATTTATGCATGACAACTCCTGCTAAGAACCCAAAATTTCTATAATTATTTAGATTTGCTGCAGAATTATATGCCCAGAAGAAGTAGCTGTTATTTCAACATTCATACTTCATACTTAAAATACAGAAAGAGAATTTCTGTTTAGAGATTACTATGTTGGTAGCCCAGGGTGGCGCACGATCCTGAAGTTACATTGCTGTTTGTTTTGAACCAAAATGAGCAATTGCATTTACAAATCCTCTTAGCCAGAAGGGGAAACATATTTATGGATAAAGTTGTTTTAAGCACCAGTGCTCAGTAGCTTCTCGTGTAAATCTGCTCCTCCTCCTGCTCAGTCCCTAATGTCAGCTAATCCTCAAAAACCTTCTAATCACAGGATGAGTCCTTGTCACCTTATGCCACAGAGAGTTGGACAATCTTGCCCGTGAGTCATTTGCCTCCCTACATCAACAGTGAGGTTCTCCTGTACTCAGTTGACTGGAAAATCCCCACGGCATGATGTAGTTTTATAAATCATCAAATTTTATTTTATCTTAAACTTCCTTAATATTTTATTTATTTACCTCACTCACTTCTGAGTAATTAAATTAAATATTTATAAGTATTGGAACACCAATCAGCTTACTCTACCAAGTAAAATCAATTTAATTTGTAAACGGAGGACAAGCTTGGCATTTTTGATTAAATAGTTTTAGAGGACTTTTTGAGTTTCCTATGACATTTCTTCATATACTGGTTAGTAAATAAAAATTTATAGGCATGGGTTTGCCATGGATTACCGTAAAATAACAGAGAGTTTAAAGGAACCTTAAAATACATGGCTAGGACAATATGGATGACATGAGAATGAAATTAAAGGCGTCTGAAGTCACTAACGATGACATAATTCAAGTTGTCACAAATAAACAATGTCATAAAATGCATTGGTGAAAATGTCCTAAAACTTATATGAAGGTGCTATTTAATAAGACAGTGTGAATATGAAGCTCTACAAACATAGTTAGCGCTCAGCAGCTAAACATGACAGCTGTATCAGCCCCTCTAAGGGTCCTGGAATACCATCGGCAAGAGGTGTACCAAGTATAAGAAGTGGAACCCAGGGAGAAGTGCTGCAATGTTAGGCAAGATGCAACCACTTCAGTCATGATATCACAGAGGCTAAATGGTCAGCTGCCTACTGGGCCTTCACCAGTCAAGCACAGACTGAGGAGGGACCAGCAGAACTTATTTCACACTGATGAGCTATCGGATACTGGTAGACTGTGGGTGAGGAGTGGTTATTGTCAGCACTAAAGCACCTAGAAATGAGCCCACCAGGCTCCAATGGGTAATTTAAAATCTATGATTCCACAGATGGTCTACTTCAACTCAGTGGGTCACAAGACAAAACACAAAGTCATTAATGTGGGAAAGGAAGGGATATGGAAGGCGAAGATAAATGCCAGGGGTGGGCGAGATAGAGAACAGGAGTGAAGATAATCAAAATGCACTATATCCATGTATGAGTTGATGAATTAATACAAGATAAGTGTGTGTGCATGGGTGTGTGTGTGTGCATGTGCATGCATGCATGCATGCGTGTGTGTAAAGATACCTGTTTCATGGTTTTAAAAAACCTAAATTTTAGCAAACTAGTTTTTGAAATTCTGTGAATACGGTGCTTTGATTATTTTTTAGCACCTGTGAAATACATTGACATACAGAAGACACTTAATAAATACTTGAAGAAAATGATTGTTGAGTACATGAATAAATGATCAGGTAAAGTATTAAGGCAAGGCACATTAAAAAGATTGATTTAACATATTAGCTGATTCTGCATGTAACACTTGCTGAACACATTATGGAAGCAAAACCATTAAGATGGATTTGACTATAAAATAGACTTTACACACAAAGCTTTCC